>NC_136063.1:94617744-94805605 GCF_964261635.1 Lissotriton helveticus
GAAAGTATGGAGGGCAAGAGAGATTGCTCTGATCGCCAGGAAGTTTAGGTGTATTTATGATTGCTTCAGGGCCCATTTCCCAATAATTTTGAGACCCTGCAAATCGGTCCCCCAACCTTCGAGATGCATCTATTGTAATGACATATTCAGGAATTTAGGTAAAGAACGTGAGATCTGATGAGTATAGCTAGCACTTCCTTCTGGAATAGATGGAGATGAGGCGGGTGCAAGTCATTTTGGTGGAGTGGAGGTTGGACTCTGGGTGAACTCTAATGTGATGGGATCCAGAACCCATTTGTCTGATGTTATTTTCCACCACGGATGAGAAAATGTTGAAATGTTTGCTCTCACAGGATGGTGTGCTGTAGAGGGCATAACTGGCACTATAGTATCATCACTGTTTCTCCCAGTGTCTCTTGCCTGTGCTGTCTGCCTTCTCCTTACCCACTTCTCTAGCTCATTTAACTTTCCCGACCGTTCCTACCAACCATGGAGGACGTTCCAGGTTTGAGCTTCGATGAAGGCGCTATCGCTGAGGCCCTGAGACTGGCTCCCCCACTATTTGGGTCGGGTGGAGCTTCCGCTTCAAGCACAACTATCAATGACGATTGGGCAAACCTCACCACTTTGAAAAAAGAATGGCTCAGGATCACTTTCCATGGGTCCATGATGACCGAATACTTGAGAGCAAACATTGCTCCACAGGGACTCATAGTCAACATCATGCCCAGACTCTTTCTAGAGGATGGGCAATTTAAAGTGGATTGGTGCCATGTGTCATGGAAATGTACCAAAGACCTCCTCTTTCTGATAGTTAAAACAGCCAAAAGACTAGCAGATGCCTTACTGGTTAAAATTACAGCTATGGAGTTATCTATTAGGGGGACTCTCACCAAAACCCCCTTTACCACTAAACTAGCGGAGATAAATCAAGAAATTGCTGACAGTCAAGAGTTCCTGCTCAAACAAAAAAAGACCAAACAAAAAAAGAGGTGGATAGATTCGATAAAGAGAAGGTTTATCCTTACCTGAAAGACGGATTTTCCAATAAAAGATCTACCTACTCTTCTGATGAAAACTCGGATACCGGGAGCCGCAGGGGCTCTTCTAGTAGTGACTCGAGTGGAAGTTTCCCCACCAAGAACAATCGTAATCAACGACGAGGTAACTGGAATCAGGGTTACAACAATGGACCATTGTTTCACGGTCCACCACAGATGATGCCACCATGGCAATACCCTTTCTACCCGCAGGGCCAACTGCAATTCTATCCCTTGAACACTCCTTTTTTAGACAGAGGTTGGGGCGGAGGAAGAGGGCGCAACAAAAGAGGATCACAGAAAGGGGTGCTGTGGCAAGACCAGCAAACCACAACCCCCCCAATGGAGACGAGGAGTGTGACCAGGGGCAGGAGAGTCCGATTGTTAATCTTTCCAACAGGTCACTGACTCCAATCGAAACCAAAGTCCTGGAGAAGGGCTTAGGATTTGTTCCAACACCAATCCCCGACAGCTTCACCGAGATGTGTGAAGTTAAACAACTATTCAGGAAGGTACCTTTACGTGCTTTCTTTCATGACAAACCCACCGTTGAGAGTACTGACACAGGTCTACGCAAACCATCCACTTTCACTCCCACTGACAACATGGTCCCTCCTGCGGTACTAGCCTTTGAAAGGGCTGTTCTCAAAGGTCTCGAAACCAGACCTGTCACCAATAATTTTAACAATCTATGTAGAGCTGAAAGACAAGCGATTCAGGATCTATCTAACGACACCTCCATCATTATCAAACAGGCTGACAAGGGTGGGGCCACTGTGATTCAAAATAGTAGTGACTACAATACGGAATGTAGACGCCAGCTGGCTAACACCACCCATTACAGAGCTCTGAGTACAGATCCCATTAAGAGGCTTGTCACATCCATCACTAGCCTTATCATAGAAGGTGAAACTAATGAATGGATCACCAAAAATGAAGCAGATTTCTTGCTAACCACCGATCCAGTAATTCCCTATTTCTACACCCTTCCAAAGATCCATAAAGGGCAAAGTCCAGTCCCTGGCAGGCCAATTGTCTCAGGGATTAGCTCTTTACTTGAGCCACTGTCAAAATTCTGCGACTTCTTTTTACAACCGGTGGTGAGGAAGATTCCTTCTTTCCTCCAAGACACCAGGGATGTGCTCCGTCTGATAGATAACATCGAGGGGAGGGAGGGTGTGGACCTCCTCCTCACATTAGACGTCGAAGCACTGTACACCAACATCCCCCAACAAGCTACCCTGGAAGCCGTCGAGACCACTCTGCGACAGGAAGAATGGTGCTCACCTACACCTATTTCTTTCATACTGGCATGCGCAACCATAGCCTTAACTGAAAACTTTTTTCAGTATGGTACCCAGCTCTACCACCAAATCAGAGGGACCTCGATGGGTTCCACATTTGCTCCCAGTTTGGCCTGTATCTATATGTCCACCTTTGAAGAGAATGTAATCAGCTCTCCTAATAACCCTTACAGAGATAACCTCACCTTGTGGCGTAGGTACATAGACGATATTTTCGTACTATGGAAAGGAGACCGCACTACCTGTGAGTCCTTCTGGACATGGATCAATCTGCAAAATCCCTTCCTGAAGTTCACAGGGACTATATCAGACTCCACCATCCCCTTCCTCGACCTCAGTATCAGTCTCGACCCGGACGGGTTGAAGACCACTCTTTACCGCAAAAGTACCGATAGGAACAGTCTCCTCCTCTATGGGAGCCACCATCCGAGAGCCCTGAGGGACAACCTGCCATTTGGACAGTTCCTCCGGGTACGCAGAAACTGCACAGAGAGAACTGACTTTAACCATGAAGCAACTATCCTACAACATAAACTACAGGATAGGGGTTACCCGGCTCGTCTTGTGTATAATTCTCGAAAACGAGCGCTCAATAACCCCAGGGAGGCACTACTGGAGACTAACCCTAAAGAGTCTGATGATTTGATCACTTGTGTTACCTGCTTTACTAAAAACTCAGGCTACATCAAGAAAACCATAAATAAACATTGGCATATCATAAACTCTAGCGGTCTTAATATTCCACCGCCGAGGTTTGCGTTTAAAAGAACGGCCAACCTCAAGGATTCCCTCATTCACACACGGCCCAAGAAGCAAAATACCAGTAGTCAAAGCACTTTATGGGACCTCCCTCCAGTGACAGGACACTTCCCTTGCGGGGGCTGCGTTGTTTGTCCCCAGACTCGACCTATCAAGGAGATTATGCTCACTGAGACTTTCAAATGGCAGCTACGTAAACATACCAATTGCAACAGTACCAGATGCATCTATCTCATTACTTGCCCTTGTGATAAACACTATCTTGGGATGACCATGAGACAAGTGAAACTATGCATCATGGAGCACAAAAGTAACATCAGGTGTCTCAAGACACATACCAAGCTATATGAACACTACACTCAGCAGGGCCATCAGGCAGACAACATACGCTGGTTAGTGCTAGAGTCCCACCCCCTCATCTCACAGCAGGCACTGTTCAGAATCGAACAGAGATGGGTACATCGCCTCAGACTTGACACACTTGGTCTGAATGACTCTATCCCATGGTCGACACTGTCGCGTTAATTTTCAAATCCTAGCTGTCACCTCATCCAGCATTACACCTATGCTAGTAATTTACTGACCCTCCACACCCAAGATGGTGGCCGCTATTTTGCTAGTGGCACCACTGACGGCTTCGTTGTAGCGTTCTGTGGCCTTCCGGTCTGACGCATGCGCAAGCCCCCGTTGAAGCCCCGCCCCCACGCGGACTTGGCGAGACAGGAACTACTTATACTCCACATGGACGTCGGCTGCGTTACCAGCTGCTCTGTCCTGACCAGACGGTGGGGGTAGGTGTTAGCGGCGCTGACCGCACGCCATCTGGGTAAGTCTGCTTGGAACTTCTACTACATTCTCCCGCCTCGTGATCCCAGCCGGCTTCAGTACATGCCGGGTGCGGTCTTGCCGATGGGGCAGGCGGCGATCACTTACTTCCAGTTGCTCGACGCCGTCCCTTGGACGCGAGGGCTGCCTCTGTTGGCGCCTTCTTGCACGTGCCTCTGTCGTGCCCTGGACACGGGTTCTGCCACGGCCAGTACCTGCTCCCAAGCATTCCCCGCTTGGGTGCGCGGGGACAGCCTGTGCCGACCCGGTGTTTGGGTGCTCACCTTGGCTTACGTACTGCCTCGGGTTCACTTGTTTCCGTGTGGCTGTTTTGGCACGCAAATGGCCTCTCTGATCTTCTTCGACTCCGTCGGCAATTTCCACTCGTTGAGTCTTGACCCACGATGGGCTACTACCATCACACTGTTGAGCAATTCCTAATGCTCTACATCGATGCTCTCCCTTCTCCTAGGTTCCTGACCTATACGTGCAGGTCCCACTAGAGCAGACTGCGGGGCACCTTAGGCTCTCCCTTAGGGTAAGATCGGGTATCATGCCCCCTTCCTCACGTTCCTCTTGTTTAGCGTCTTCTTTACAATTTGAAGTACTGCATTATTTCCATCTGTTTTCCTTTTGAAAAGGCATCTGTCATTATCTGTGCAGTCACTGTTCTTTTCACCCACGAGTGTGTCTTCGAGCTTTTTGTTTTTGTGACCTTGCACCGTAACATAAACAGAACCACAATTATTCTTTTGTTATGTTCTTCCTTTAAGGTCACTCCAATTCAGCAGGACTTCTTTGCCTGCCCTAGTACAACCATAAGGCAGAAGGTTGTATGAACACCCACTTTTTCACTGTGTAGTACGTTTCACATAGGTCCTGACGGATTGCCATCCTGGCAAGAAACATGTTGACCTGATCAGGGGGTTGTAGATATCTTGCTTTATACTTCCCTAAGCACATATCTCCCCTCCCACCTTTTTAGACCAAGGGCGTCAGCCACGCCAATAAAACTCATTGTGGACTGACCCACCTTTTTTAATTCACCACTCTCTCACTACTACACCCCTTTTTTCTTCCCTCACACCCGCATGCACCATATGGCTGGGACAAAAGATCTCCGATAAAGAGCCCCTTTACGGGTGCCCGTCAGACATTGCAGCGCCAGTCTGACGAGGAGCAGAACCCATATGATGAAGCATGACATCTAGCTTGCTAGGTGTGTGAGGGTTCTAGTTCCAACAAGGGAAATTCCCCTTCTTTGGCTTTCTCTTTCCCTCTCTTTTCACGCTCCACTCGACACACTCTACCTTTCCACCACCCCACCTGGGGAACTTTGTACATTGCTTTGTGACTTGCCTTCTCCTTAGTGCCTGCTTGGATTAGGCGGACGCTGACCGTGTCCTAGATGGTTGATGTTGCTGGTAACTTGGCCTATGGGGCTGATGAGTGGGCTTTTAAGTCTGATTTCTCGCGTATCCTCCTCGATACAAATAAGTGCCTCTTCTGCAGGCTCCTTAGAAGGGTATTTTTCAAAATTATAATTTACCCAACAGTCTTGCGGTGTTAGTGTCCCTTTGAGTGCTTGCCAAACTGAGCGTCACTATCATATGGCATATCTAATATTTTGGTTTACACCTCAGGGCTGAATGTTGCAACCTTTACCCAAACTTGTTGCCCAAGGACTGCTGATCCTGCAAGTTGTTGGAATCCAATTAAAGCTATATCTATAGCATAATCTATGATTTCCGAGGAGGATCTTTACCCTCTAACAGAATATTTTTTGCTTCTTTCTTTTTGTCTTCCACCAGGAAATCCATGTATGTGACGATGTTGGACCACATCTGGCAGTCATATCTGCCTAGAATTACCAGTGAATCAGCCGCTTGTACTGTCGTTGCTGACATAGTTGAAAACGTCTTCCCAATGTTATCAAGGCGTCTGCCTTCTTTGTCAGGTGGGTTGATATGGGTGTGGAAGGGTTCTTTGCAACCTGTGTGATGACCGTCTGGTTTCGGATATCCAACCAGACATGCTGGCGAGTCCTCGGGAGCTTTGTATTGCTTATCAATTCTTGGCAGAGCCGCTGTGATCGAATCAGGAGCATTCATGATCTGTATTCCTTCCTCTCAGATGTAATCAACAATTGGGAGTGTCCTTACAGCTTTTCTAGATTGTTCCTTAAAATAATGTTGAAAACAATCTATTTCATTGCTATTAGAAGTTGGAAACATTTGGCCGCTGTCTCCGTAAAGGTATGCAAACCACCGATATCCTCTGGTGGAGAGTCCACATGTGGTGCGAGAGGTGAAGGTGCTGGGGTGAGGATCGCCCCATTCATTGGATGCAGATTGATTATCTTGATTATCACCTTCCTCGGTATTGTCATCCGAGGAGGACAGGTCTTCCAGAGGAGGCATGGCAATAGTTGACATTGGGGTCATTACTGGAGTGGCAGGTGGACACAGAGGTTTGGGTGATCTTGGTTTAGGAGGCTGTGGACACATCGGAGATGATGTTGACCTTCAGGGAAGCGTTTATAGTCGTCCTGCAACATGCCATGTAGGCCTTGCACTAAAACCACAGGAACCTGAAACATGCCCTCTGAAGTTGGAGGCGGAGCGAAGTGGTGAATGGCTCCACATTTTGTCTAGGTTGCTCTATATACTGCTCCCTTTCACTGACATGCTCTTAATAGGCCCCTTCATCTTCATCTTGGTACTTGACATTATGTTCGCTAGGACTATGAGCTGTACTAAATCATCATCATCATCATCATCCTTTACATCTAAAAATGACTCGGTAGCCTGGGAGCCATCTTGCTACATAAAAGTATGTTTGGACTGTAAAATTTCTTGTTTTGGTTTGCCCATCCTCGATGGTTGTGTCAACATTATCGCCGAAAATGTAGTCATCAGTTCCGTTGTAACTTAGGTGGTTTCTTCATCAGCGGCTTTGTCAATGTCAACTGTTTTTGCTGCTGGTTGTGATGTCAACAGTCTTGTCGATGGTGCTGGCATGCTGGTCGTCGATGTGGTTGTCGTTCGACGGTGCTGTAGTAGTTGATGTGGTTGTCAACATCGATGTCGTTTTTAATGGTGGTGTTGTCGTCGAGAAGATTCTCACTGCCAGTTTATATTTTGCCATGACTGGCTCAGAAGAGGATTTCTAAGGATGTGATGGCAAGGTGTGGAAGGCTGGGATCTAGTAGCCTCTGAGGAGTTTTTTTCTTTTTCCCTTCATGAGAAGAGCCTATTGAAGACTTATGGCGAGTATTTTTTATGGCTTTTCTATGCACCTATAGTGACCCTTGGCGTGACCTCTCCCTTTTCATTGACCTTTTCTGTGAGGTAATGGAATCCTCACTATCCTTCTCAGAAATTACAGCTGTTTAGATTGAAGTTTTTGTAACCACAACAGCCTCCCCTCTCTATCTTTGAGATTTTAGTTGAAGAGGTCCAACAGATTTCCTAGACCTTTACCTGGTGGGCAGGTTGAAGGCAGTAGATGCACTCCTTGTGAGGATCTTCAAAGCATAGCCTCTTCTTCCCTCAGGTCCAGCAAGCTGAAAAGTCCTTTCTTCAATGGTTCTGACATATTCATGCCAGGCGCTGAGAAATGATAACAGAAATAATCTGGATGATCCAAATCTGGGTAGCAGCTGAAGTACAGAAAAGAGCTCAAAGAGACTCCCTTTCACACGTTGTGTGGTAGAAAATCTGAGGGAAGTTGCCTCTGCAGGGATTGTTCTAAAGGGTGTTATCGCCTGATGGACTGGAGTTTAATTCTTTATAATGATGTAGATAAGCTATTAAAGTCAATGTCTTTTGCCATTATAAGCTATGCATACTACTTCTACAGCTTTAGAAGATAGTGGGACTCCCACCTTGACGACAGGGAATGATTAATGCATGGGAATCTATGAAAGATCCAATACTGGAGAATGCCGAATTAGGATTTTCTGGTTTGGTTTTCCTGTTTGGTCCTCCTACTTAAGAGATTACTTCTGGGCAGGGATTATGGTCAGTGATTCTGAGACACACAAGTAAACTGGGTAAGGCTGCCCCAGGTCTGTGCTTTCCTATTCAGTCCTTGGACTAGTGTTTGAGTTCCGTGATTCTTAAGTCCAGCCCTGTAGGTTTTCTTCATGGAGCGACAGAGTATTCTACATGGTCTGTCATTTGTATCGGAGTGGGTTATTTCTGCATGTTTTACTAAGTACTGCATCCAGGGTCGACTTATTGGTTTTCAGGTTGGAACACTATTTTGTTGTTATTAAATGAAACATCCGCTATGAGACTAACTGGTCATAAAGTCAGTTTATCAGCATTTGTTTGGTGCAATTGGTTTTCATTTGAGCAGATCCTCTTTCCCTCCCTTGATACTTGAATGGTTCAAAATTCAAATGCAAAGCTGTAGCCAAGACTGGAAAAGAACATTGGCAGGGATATGGAATAATTCACTTGAAAATCAGAAACAGCCCAAACCACAAGTATAAAATTAGATTGGCTGTAAGATAAAGTGCACACAGCTAACAGTAGTAACTGTTAGAAGGGCTGTCCCTAACCCAGTTATATCCAGGATGACAGGCAGTGACAGAAAATGTATGCCCTTCAGAAAATACATAAAACATCTGTGGACAAGGCACATGCACACTATGTGCTTGTGTCGCATGTCCGCCAACGTCCAGATATGTAGTCGTCTTCTAACTTTAAGTGGCATTAGGCCTCCTTCTAGACAGAGAGCGGAGCAGGGGAGCTGGTTATCTGGACGTTTGAAACTTTAGGCAGGTTACAGGCACTATAATGAGCACCTACAATGACTGGTACATCCAGGCCCAGATTACTGGGAAGAATACAAATGACTGAGCACTTGACCTGGAGGAATACATGGGTCACTTTCACAAAACAAGACTTTCATCCATAAAGGATAAAGAGACATGTGTGGAGGTATGGCCACTACCATCTTAGGAGACCTGTAATTTCCAATCTTGGAGGCCACAAACATTCCATGCAAGTTCACTGCCCTCTGTATAGAGTCCTGTAACTCACAGAATTAAGGAAGAGCAGCTCCACCATGTTCTGCTTCTGGACTGCATCTTCGGATCGATTTATTGACACAAGACAACATAGACAGGGTGGCGGGAGATGTAGGGTGGATGCAGCTCCTCTACCTCAATCTGACAGTCATGTGATCCATCAAAACATGTCTGATGGCTGCGTAATCTAATGCATTAGCTTCAGGAATCCATGTTTGACCTCAGAGTCACTGTTTAAATCCTGGTGGGTTCACACCGCCTTTCATCATTTCAAGTTTAATGAAATTAGTGCCATTGAGTTGAAAATCAGACAGCTGTTATTTAACGCCAAAATACCCTTAGGTGAACACATGCTTTATGACTAAGTTACACTCTGGTGAGGTTGTCGCAGTCACATACATATCCCACAAAACAGAGAACATTGAGGAGGCCGTCATCAACAGCGAGATAGCCATGAAGGAGAGGTGGATTGGATTACAAAACAAACTAGCACTGACATGGTTCTACACATAAGAAACACGATTTCCAAAGACAAGGATTCTGTTGCTGAAGATCCGTAATGAGAGGGTTTTCCCGGGATTCAGTCAGTGAAAACCAGTACAGGCTTTGATGGGGCTTTTCAATTGTGCACGTCCAGACTAATAACTCTTTCACCACTATTCTCTTTTGAAACTTTGAAAGCTAGGAAATCACATTTCTGGAGTGTGTCTAACATTAAAAGGAAAGTGAATGTTAGCAGCCCTACATGCCAAGAACAGATGCATACTGGTAAGTAGCATATTCAGTTCGAGGCATGTGGGCTGCTAAATTCATATCTTTTGCATAGAATATATAGCAGTCCCTCCATTAGCGGCGGTTGCCCGTGCCAGCTGCAGAAACCTGAAAAAGTGTCTTGAGAACAGCCTGCCCAACAGCTGCTTGCTGTTTGGAATGCACATCAACACAGTAGTGTTTTGTAAAGGTATGTGGTGTAACCCATGTGGCTGCTCTACAAATGTCTTCTAAAGGAATGTTCCCCAGGAAAGCCATGGATGCCCCCAATTTGCGTGTGGAGTGCGCCTTTGGGGGTATTGTTAAGGTGCGTTTAGCCTTTTGATAGCAGATCTGGATGCACTTAACAATCCATCTGGCTATTCCTGCTTTGGAAATAGGGTTGCCCTTGTGCTGTGGCGAGAAGGCAACAAAAAGTTGTTTTGTCTTCCTAAAGTGTTGTGTCCTGTCAATATAGTACATCAACGCCCTTCTAACGTACAAAGTATGGAGCATTCTTTCCGCCACCGTTTGTGGGTTTTGGAAGAATGCAGGCAAGTCAATAGTTTGGTTGAGATGAAACTGTGACACCACCTTCGGAAGGAATTTGGGGTTAGTACGTAGTACCACCCTATTTGGATGAATTTGTATGAATGGCTCTTGGATCGTGAGCGCTTGCAGCTCACTGACACGTCTCAGTGAAGTGATAGCAATAAGGAAAGCCACTTTCCATGTTAGGAACTGGAGTTCACACGAGTGCAGTGGCTCAAAAGGTGGTCCCATCAGCCTGGTGAGGACCACATTGAGGTTCCACACCGGAGCTGGCGGTGTTCTTGGGGGAATGACTCGTTTCAGACCTTCAAGGAAGGCCTTAATGGCAGGCACTCTGAAGACAGAGAGATGTTGCCTGTTCTGAAGATAAGCTGCTAAGGCGGATAGATGTATCCGAATGGAAGTGTAGGCTAGATTGCACTTGTAAAGATGTAACAGATAGCAAATGATGTTAGGGATAGATGCATCTAGCGGGTTTATGTTATTGGCTGTACAGTGAAGGACGAAACGCTTCCATTTTGCAGCATAGCATGCTCTGGTAGTCGGCCTCCTTGCCTCCTTGATGATGTCCATGCATTCTGGAGGTAGGTGAAGGTAGCCAAACTCTAGGACTTCAGGAGCCAGATCGCCAGGTTGAGCAGTTGCGGATCTGGATGCTGAATGTCTCCATGGTTCTGCGTCAAAAGTCTGGGCGTTAGGCGCAGCCTTTGATGCGGCACCACCGAGAGTTCCAGAAACGTGGTGTACCATGCTTGGCGTGCCCACGTCGGAGCAACTAGGATGAGTGTCAACGAGTGCTGCCTTAGTTTTCTTGCCACCAGCGGTATCAGAGGGGCTGGTGGAAAAGCGTACGCAAATTTGCCTGACCAGTTCATCCATATCGCATTCCCCTGCGACTGTGGGTGAGGGAACCTGGCGGCAAAGTGTTGGCATTTTGCGTTTTCGTTTGTGGCAAACAGGTCTATCTCCGGATGACCCCACTGCTGGAAGTACGGGCGGAGTACTGACGGATGTAACTCCCACTCGTGCATTTGATGGCTGTATCTGCTGAGCAGATCCGCCATCTGATTGTCCTTGCCCGGGAGGTGTTCTGCCATGAGGAAAATGTTCCTTTGAATGGCCCACTTCCACATGCTCTGAGCCAGATGAGACAGCTGCGGCGAGTGGGTGCCTCCCTGCTTTTGAATGTAGTACATTGCTGTCATGTTGTCCGTCCGGACTAACACTACCTTGTTGCACAGATGTACATTGAAGGACTTGAGCGCCATGAAGATTGCCATCAGTTCCAGATAGTTGATGTGCATCTTCTGTTGCTGCGTCGTCCATAGTCCCTGCACTGTGTAAGTGAGCAGATGAGCTCCCCATCCCTGGAGAGATGCGTCCGTTGTCAGGATAATCTGTGGCACTGGCTCTTGGAACGGTCGGCCCTTGCAAAGGTTGTGTGGATTCCACCAATGCAGAGAGTTGTACGCCCGACCGGTAACCAACACTAGGTCTGTCAATTGTCCCTGAGCCTGTGTCCACTGATTTGCTAAGCACTCCTGGAGCGGACGCATATGTAACCTTGCGTGAGGGACTATGAAGATGCAGGAGGCCATCATGCCAATCAACTGCATGAACACTCTCGCTGGAAGCGAGTGTTGTGGTCTGAACTTTTCGATTAGAGACTGCATGCTGTCTATCCTGACCTTGTTTGGCTGAGCCATGGCCGTCAGGGTATTGATCGTCGCGCCCAGAAACTGCCGGACATGTGCCGGTTGAAGGTGCGACTTTGGGTAGTTCAGCGAGAAGCCCAGATTGTGAAGGAGGTGAATGGTAGTCGACATGTCCGCGGCGCACTGTTGTTCCGACTTGGCTTGAACGAGCCAGTCGTCTAGGTAGGGGTAGACATGGATGTTCTGCCTCCTGAGGTGCGCCGCTACCGTCGCCAGACACTTGGTAAACACTCTTGGGGCTGTGGTCACTCCGAAGGGTAGGACTTTGAACTGATAATGCCTGCCTTGGATAGTGAACCTGAGATACTTTCTGTGGGACGGGTGTAGCGGTATGTGGAAATAAGCATCCTTGAGGTCTAAGGTTGCCAAGAAGTCCCCTTGGTTCAGCAAGGGAAGAATCTGTTGCAGTGTAAGCATATGGAAATGATCTGATAGTATATACAGGTTGAGGGGACGCAGATCTAGAATGGGTCTGAGAGATCCGTCCTTCTTTGGAATAAGGAAGTACAGGGAATAGACCCCTGTGCCTTCCTCCTCCACTGGCACGAGCTCGATTGCGCCTTTTTGCAGCATCACCACTACTTCTTGCTGCAATAAGTGCAAGTGCTCTGCGGACATAGGCCGTTGCCTTGGTGGAATGTTGGGTGGAGTGGACTGCAACTCTAGACAATAACCGTACTGGACAAGTTGCCGTACCCACCTGTCTGTGGTGATGTTTGTCCAGACTGGCAGGAACTGCTGGAGTCTCCCCCCGACAGGTGTTAAATGGTCGGGGGGCAGTGACAGAGAGTCACTGTTTGTTGGGGGCAGAGGAACGGGAGTTGTTGTTTCCTCTGCCACGTCCTCTGGTGCGGTTTCCTCTATAACCCCCTTTATTCTGCTTGGGGTACGAGGACTGTGCTCCACCTCTAGTGAACTGTGATTGTTGACCCATCTGTCCGCGGGTGACTCCACGTGCACCTGAGCGACGAAAAGTGTTGCCCCGGAATTGTTGCGATTGAAGGGCCCCCATAGACTTAGCTGTTTCGTTGTCTTTCTTAATCTTTTCGAGGGTGGTGTCAACATCAGGACCAAACAGTCTATCAGGATTGACGGGCTGATTGAGTATGGTCGTTTGAATGTCTGGTTTAAACCCAGATATGCGCAGCCACGCTTGTCGTCTCAACATGACGCTAGTGTTAATAGCCCTAGCTGCTGTGTCTGCGGCATCAAGTGCACACTTTATTGCTGCGTTGGAGATGAGTTTTCCCTCCTCTATAAGCAGTTTGGTACCCTCTTGAAACTGCGTAGGCAGGTGTTGTAAAAGTTGCTCTAGGGTGTCGTAATGCGCCCTATCATAACGTGCCAATAGCGCCTGTGTGTTCGCAATACGCCAGAAATTAGCAGCCTGCGCAGCTACTCTCTTGCCCCCTGCCTCAAGCACTTTAGACTCCTTGTCTGGGGGAGGAGCTTCACCCGTTGTCTGGGAGTTCGCCCGTTTGCGGGCATTTGCGACCACAAGAGAGTCTAGTGGCAACTGTCCCCGAATGTATGCAGGGTCTGCAGGTGCTGGTCTGTATTTCTTCTCGATGCGTGGATTGACCACCCTCGCCCTGGTAGGCTCTTTAAAGATTTCCGCAGCATGCTTAAGGACACCTTTGAGCATAGGAAGTGTCTTGACAGTCCTCTCAGAGACTGAAAAAGTGTCAAATAAAAAATCTTCCTCCACTGGGTCAGCATGCATGTCCACATCATGATTAGCAGCTGCCCGTTCAATGAGTGCATGAAATCCTGCAGAGTCCTCTGTTGGGGATGCACGTGCACTGAAAGGCTGTGGGTCTTGCCCCACATGTTGGATTCCCTGGTCACCTATGTCGTCATAGGAATCCTGTTGTGCATCGGGGTCATTGATGGGGAAAGTGTACTGGTCATCTTGTCCATATTCCTCCCCCTCAGAGTGGTCGGGGGAAGGTGTTGGACTCCTTCTAGGAGGAGGCTGGATAGGTTCAACCAGGGTTGGAACGTCCTGTGCAGGCCTTTTCTTCTTCAGTGGGATAACATAGGAGTCCACTGGTTGGGAAGTGATCTTCCGCTTGTAAAGGGTCAACTTGCCCGTGTCTGCGTCGACAAAACGCTCAGAATCGTCTCCTGAGTCGAGTTGTCTCCCCAATAGTCCAGTGGACGCGGAAGTGTCCGATGTCTTTGGCGCCGTCTTTGGCGCAAAAGCCTTTGGTGCCTCCTTTGGCGGCAGAATGAATAGAAGCTTGCTAGCAGGCTTCGCCGGCATGTCCATCGGCTTCTGGTGCGACGGCGCCGGAGCCGACGTCGCAGAGGCCTTATCCCGAATCCTTTGGAGTGAAGTGGCGATGAGGGATGCGTCACTCACAGCGGCACTTGGCGCCGACGAGGAGGCCCTCACCTTGCCCTCGGTTCCGACGTCCTGTGGTCCCTTGGGAATCTTAGACGTTGATGCTGCAGCCGTAGACACAGAGTCTTTGGACTTATGTGTTGAGCCTCCGCTCTTCGATGCGTGTGATTTTGCAGACTCGGTCTCAACCACGCGTCCAACTAACGGCGTCCCAGTCGGCACTGCATGCTTGTCGTTGACTTTTGCGGACTTCGCCGGCGTCGCCCCGGTCGACCCGTGCCTGACGACCTTCTTAGAGGATGCCTCCTCCGCCGATGACTTCGGCACTGTCGAATCGACAGTTTTCTTCGACTTCTGTGGACCGAAGGCCGACGGAGCCGATGAGGTAGCAGGCTTTGGTGTTTTTGGTGGAACGACCGCCATCTTAGGTGCACTCGAATCCGGTAGTTTCGGTTTCGATTTCGGGTCGGCCATTTTAGGCGTAGTCGATACCGATGCTTTCAGTTTCGGTTTCGATACCGGCTGCGTAGCAAGGAGGTCCGTGGCCGGGCCTGAAGGCGGGGCCGTGGCTTGCGGTGCAGGGTCTTGGGTAAGGCAGAGTGGCGATCCCGTGACCCGAGCCTGATCCACGTAACTTTCGGGGCATAGCTCATCCCCTGAGCTATCTTCCGCGGCCCCATAAACTTCTTCGACGTCCCCTACCTCGTCGACGTATTCAAGGTCTTGATCCACGACCCCGTCGTTGTCTTCGGGATCGGCCTCGACCTCCGTCGCGGGCGGTGAGATTTCAAGATGATGGCTTAGGCCCTCTTCTTCCGACTCGCCGAAGATGTTATCTGGTGCCGGGGCCGCTTGCCTGGCCTCAAGGCGCACCGCGCGCCGAAGCTTGAGCGTCTTCTTTGACCTGAATCTGGAGCAGGCCATGCAGTTGTCCTCGTTATGGTCTGGCGAGAGGCATTTGTTACAGACCGGGTGCACGTCGATATGTGGGTATTTGGACCCACAGACGGGACAGTATTTAAACGGGCTCCGCTCCATGTTGAAAAGTTGTGGTCGTGTTGCGATGAGAAGGCCTCGATGTCCGAAGAGTGATACGACTCCGCAGATTCCGACTCAAAGAGACGGAAGAACTCGAGACCGTACGCAAACAATACCAACGTAATGAAATGAAGGCCTTTTGGCCTTAAAGAAGCTAGTTTTCTCGGTTCCGACAGAGAGACGTCGAGACCGCATCCGAACCCAATGGCGGAAAAAAACAATCTGGGGATGGAGCCGATGCCCATGCGCACTGTAGTCCAGGGGAGGAGCCACCTATCTCAGGATACTTCGAAGACTCTTACAGGACAACAATGTGCGATCATCCGGACCCAACACTAGGCGGCGGCGATCTATGCAAAAGATATGAATTTAGCAGCCCACATGCCTCGAACCATACGTCCTGGTGAAGCCCCCTCGCACTTTGAAACTACCACTGAATCCCTAGCTGAAGTCCACCACCGTACTAGCAGCTGATGTCATCTACGCAAACTCAGGCGTGCCACCCTTTACTGTCAGTGCTTCCCCAGCGTCTGCAGGAACAACTCAAGGACTGCCAGAAACTACCTACCTGGGATCACTTGCAGAAATACCCTTTGCCCATTGCTGAATGATTGCATGTACCTTTCCTGTGTTGGACTGAGAGCTTTCGCCCCCTGGTTCACGTTAGTGGAGGTGCCAAGCTGTGGAAACCATTCAGACAACACTTACACAGAAACGGCCACCAGGCAGACGGCGGGGTTGGGATTCCATGCGACACTCTTCACAGCTCCCGCCACCTCAATGGTTTTCATACAGCGAGCTGTGCTCACCTCCCAAAACTTCACAGAGCAGTCATCGGAGCCTGAAAAACAAAATTATATTATATATATTGTTGGAATTTGCTGTGCCGAGACCCAAATTCATACATTAACCTACACGCAACAGTATCATGCCATCACGCTCAGTCCAGTAATTCAATTAGGGTTTTCTCCCAAGGGTGAGTCCAGGGTGACAAATTACAATAGGTCTCCGCAAAACACCAAGAAATAAACTTGGGAGAGCCTTATCCTGTGGCCACTAGCACTCCTTCAAACTGGGCCCTACATTCCTACCACGTTGAAGTCAGGAGAGGCAGTAACATGTATAACATAGACTTCATTCCATCACAAGCTTGAATAACCAGGGCATAACAGAAACTCATGTACAACACTTGGCTCCACCCCAGCAGGATGAAGTCTAAGTCCATGGCCTGTTGTTTGGAGTTACAACAGAGTGTTCTCCATGACACTCAAAGTGCTACATTGGTTTAAAAAAAAAAAAAGCAGACTAAGTAACACCTTACCAGAAACTAGCCACTGCCCAGTTGGTGACACACTGATACAACGCACCAGATTGGTGTGTCCACGGTAGACCTGAGGAAGAGAAAGATGCAACGAATCAGAGACGGTCATAATACAACCAAAAGGAAATTGTCCTGTTATTTATCATTCAACATCAGGTCTTAAAGCAAACGGTTAGTGAGCGACAGGTATAAATGTACTAATGGTCGGTATAATGTTCAATTTGCTGTTGCCAATACTTGTAGAGGATACCGACAACTATCACGAATACTATATGGTACTTAAAGCAGCCTGATCCCAAAAGCACCATCCACCAAGCTGTGGGGCATACTATGAGACAGTAAATATCCCTGAGCATCAAACAAAGCTCACCGAGATCAGAAGCCAACGATCATAAACTTACTGAGAGATCACTGCAGACCCCTAAGCAAGTCAGAAACTCTAGAGCAGTAAACCTGCAGTATAATGTTCTTAACCTGCAGCAAGTGGAGAACTAAAACCTCACCAATCACATCCAATAATAGATAATACAGAGATGTGAAGTTATTGTAATCAAAAAGCTAAAATTGTAGGAAGCGTAAACCAAAATTTGAGGAAGCCAGAAATCTTTTGGTGGATGAACTGCTTTCCACACTAGCAGGGAACAAATTCCATGGGTGCCTCCTGTGCTTATGCTCTGGCAGGAATAAACCTAGCAGGTTCTGGCATCTGATGAGCATTTGTTGGGTACAGGTTATTCTACTTGCACCTCAAGTTGGGGCGGGTTTGGTGTACATAAAGGCATAGCGTTCTCTGATGTAAAGGAATCATAAAAAGATAGACTGATCAATAGACAGTATTAGGTGAGATAAACTTCTTCCAGGCCTCACCCCAACTTAACTGATCTCTCCTCCTCCAGCAAACCCTTTGCAGAGGATATTGTTTCTAGATTGTTGTGCGTCTTGTTCTGATCCATAAACTCTTGCTGGAACAAGGAAGAAACCAGTTTGGGCAGCTCAGCGTGTGGCAAGAGACTGTGTGACATCTTGACTAAGAAGGGGGAGCTAAGGACTGGGCACATGAACAAAGATGTTCGGAGTGGACACTAGGTGCACCCCCCCCCCGCCTATCACCATGCCCTTGATGAGCTTTGGCAGAAGAGGTCTGAAGCTGAGCAACATGTACCTGATTGGCTGAAAGACTGAGTCAAACCCACAAGCCAATGTGATGTTATCAGATGGCTACCATAACCATGGGAGCAGTGTACTGCAAACGTTATGGAATGCTTGATACCAAGAGAATAAACTAAACTCTGAGGAAGATGTAACCGGGCCCCACTGGATCTTAACCCAAAAAATTAAGCAATACACCACATTTAACTGGCTGGTTGTTCATGTCCTGCCACCTTCTCCCTTCCAACTACCTGGAAGAATAGATTAAAACAAGTTATTTACCTTCAATTTTCTTTCTGTGTTCGCCAGATTCTAAGACTGGGTTTGCAACTTCATTTTTCACCAAGAAAGGGTCACTGGCACCAAGCAGCGCTGTGCAACCCCAGTTGTTTCTAAGTCCGGCTCCACAGGAAGTGAAGCAGTGGGTCTAAGATACAGTGCCAAGAGTGTGAGGGACATCAGTTCCACCAAGTATTTAAGTGCCTCACAAATGCGAAAAAAAGAACATGGTGGAAAAAGTGAATTTGAGTAGTGGTTTCCACAGAAGTCGGGGTCGGTGAAGATAGTCTATACTAAGAAGCTCAGAAGTACAGCTTTGCCGCACTGCAATTTTGCATCACAGTGAGCACCTTAACATTAGTGCTTCGAGAAGAAATGCAAATGGAAACCTGTAAGTAAGGACAATACTGGGTTAGATCACTCGGAGGAACCAGGAAAGGCATTGGTGGAAATGGTTTTGAAAGCCTTTTAAAGATCTAGCCACTATTGGAAGTCTGAGCAAGAAACCATGATCTGCACAATGTAAGAGAGATGAAATCAATGATCTGGAGTACATACAATGGCTGAAATTAATAATCAGGAAAATATGACTGAATAAATCAATAATCAGGAGAATGTAAGCAAGCTGAAACCAATGACCTGGAGTTTATAGGCAGGTTGAAATCAATAATGCGGAGAATCTGTCCAAGCTGAAATCAATGCTCAGAGAAATATAACGGCCGAAATCAATAACGTGGGAATATAAGCAAGCTGAAATTAATAATCTGGAGAATATAAAATGGCTGAAATTAATGATCAGGAGAATGTAGGTGAGCTGAAACCAATGACCTGGACATTATAAGCAGGCGGAAACCAATGATTAAGAAATGATAGGATGGCTGAAATCAATAAGTGTCGATTATAAACAGGCTGAAATCAATGATCAGGAAAATATAACAGATAAAATCAAAAATCTGAAGATTATAAGCAGGCTAAAATAAACGATTAGAAAAAAATAAGTGGGGTGAAATCCGTGATCACAACACTGTAAGCAAGCTGATATTGCAGCCAAGTGTCTATGTACCGTACCCATGTGGAGAAGTGTGGCTCAATGGTTAGAGCGGCAGACCCTGATGCAGAGGTCTAGCCCGGGACCAGGGTTCAATTACCCGCCTCGGCGGGTCTTGGGCTCAAAATTCCACGGACCTGATAATTCTCGCCTCGGTGCCTATTCCAATCATGGAGTCCCACTCTGCAACTCTGGGCAATAGCTTGCTTAATCTCCACAACGGCCCCCACAATGCTAAGGATGCCTGGCCTCCACCTTGGGGGTGCCCAGGAGTGGACACCTCACAGGGAAAGCCAGGATGGGTTCCACAGCGGTATTCGTACAAGCGCCTTGAGACCCTTGCGGGTGAGTAGTGTGCTATACAAGTATCAATTTACATTTGCCATGACCGCATTTAGAATGGGCCACATATCACCTTTGTGGAAGGTCTTCAAGCTGAAATGGAAACCTCTACCTCCTCCGAAGGCCAAACAGAACTCACTAGAGCTAACCTCTTACGTGTTTAATGATTCATTAACGCAAAATCGTTCCTCCAAGGGCCAGCACAGCACTCTTAGCAGCTGCAGTGAGCCGAGAGCCAGGGCTCTAGTGATCCTCGTTCTAATATTGAACTATGTGTAGCTGTTCATGGAGCACCCATAATGCTCCTTCACAATATGTAAATACATGCAGAAGAAAGGGAGCAAGACTGAAGATGCAAAATGTTCACAACATATATTGGTAACTTAAACAAAAAGTAGTTACAGTTCTGCTAAACAACTTATGCAATTTTTCGGTACAACTTTGTATACCAGATCACTAAGGATACATTAAATAAAAGATCTTAGATGCCCGAGTAGTAAAAGATCCACCTTTAACTTACATTTCTGAAAGATGTTGTCTTTGGTTTCCTGCAGCAACTTCCACTCGACGTTACTGCCAATAAGGATTGATGATCCCCTCAAATTCAATCGCTTACTAACTTTATTCTCCTTTGCTGTTAATGCAAAACATTGCTGTTTTGTCCATCAACACCTGCACTTCCCTGCTTTGAAATCATAGAAGAAAGACCTTTGGTGTCAATAACAAGATAACTAGACCATAAACCATTGATGGCAACCTTCTCCAAGCGAGCTCCTAAGCCTGGGGGATAGATCTACCACTACTGCAAACTGCATCAAAATGGGTTTGAGAGGTTCCAGCGTAACCTGCTTCAGGAGACACCGCGCCACTGTAATTCTGAAGCCAGTTCTGGTGGAAAAAAATCATATCAAGCTGGTTCCTCTTCAGGCATACGCTCCACTGCAATAGTCCAATCTACAAGTGGCAATGAGCAACCAGAAAGATGCAGGAGTTCAGAGTCTGACAGCGTTGAATTAAAAGGTGGCTTTCTCAGTAAGCGCAAGAACACATGGTGAACATGCGACATCTTGTCGGGAGGAGGGACAATAGCTTGAAAGTTTGAGTCCAGAGGTCTCGTATGGTATCAGACAAGCTTTCTTCTTTTCAGCGACGGAAACCCCAGATGATGCAAATGGTGACCGCAAATCATAGGAACGCAGAGCATCAGAATCCAGTGATCTAGATAAGGACTGATGTGCAGTACCCCACAGTGCAGATGCTCAACCACTGTAGACTCCATTGCAAATACCCGTGGGGCTACAACAAGGTTAAAAGAAATGACAGTTCATGTTGCGTATCAGAGGAATTTCCAATGACCTCTCCTGATGGAAAAGTGAACTTAAGGCTCTTAAACTCAAGCGATTTGAACATAACCCGCTCCTTCCTATACAATCTACACAATATGTTGCAGTCCTACAATCTTCAATTTTTCATCCTTCAAAATCGGTTGAAGAAGTAGAGGGTAAAATTCAGCTGCATACCTTCCCCTCAATCCTTCTTGGGAATTGGACAGCAGCAACCCTTCTTCATCTCGAATAAAGAATCTCAATCTATTGCCCCACTCCCTTCGAGCACAAAAATGCATGTCTTTCATGAAGGTGGTAGTGGGTGGCAGGAGTAAATCTGGGGCTCGGGGGCAGGTGAAGGATCTTAAAAAGGCATGGAGTAACCGGAATGTCCTATCTCAAGCACTGAGCACTCTGCAGGGTTTCCTAAAGTTTAAGAAAAGACAACTCAAGGCCCGGATGGTCCATTTGTGATTCTGCTCAGCAGTGTTATGGGAGTACAGGAGGACGATGAAGGTAGCTGCTCACAACCTCTGCCCTATAATGTTGAATTTACTCATGAGGCATTCAACTCTAGATCTTTGGCACGTGTGCTTCCCTACTTTAATATCGCAAGAGAAGGGTATGCTTTCTTGCTCTCACTTTTGGGCATTAAAAAGGGACAAGACAAGACAGACATTCCTGAAAAGTCTATAGACCTCGCTGAGGTATTGGACCAAAGGACTGCCCGGGAGTGACTGTCACAACTGCAACAGTGTCCAAGCCCATCTACTTGGACTGCTTGGTTGCATGAATTGCATCCTGGAGCCGCCCACGGAATGAACCACATATTGGCTCCGTTATGCTGGGAGCAACATGCGCAGCCATCTCCCACAACGTACCGGTTGCATTTTAAGTCAATGACCCAAAAACATTGCATCCTGCATTAGTTAGGCTCTTATTCTGGTGGAGCTGTAGGGAAGCAGTGGTCTCCAAACTTGGCAGACGACGACTGCCTCAAGAGTTGGTCAGCGCTGGTCTTTAATGTCTCGACTCATGCCTGGAAACTGTAAAGTAGGCGAATGGTTTTCCTAACCAACATGAAAGTGCCTCTTACAAAGGCAAGACTACATCCGGTGCCTGTGTCAGAATTTCTGTGAACAAATGCGCCTTTGATTGGTCACTGTGGAGCAGAACCCTTAGTGTTCCTGCTGCTTCCTTAACTACAGCGGCAAAGCGAGCCTTCTCCGATGAGGTTGTCCCTTTTGGGATATGGAAGTCTAAGCCACTGGAATTCTGGAGGTCAAGATGTAGTCAAACACTCCAAAGCTCTGGAGGCAAAAATTGTGTCACTGTCAACAACCACATCTGCTTTCTGCCCTAGCTCTGAAAATACAACATCATACAGGTACATGGACCAATCATTTTGATAATATTGGGCATTCCCCTCTCTGCTATCTTACAAGCAGACATCTGGTTTACAGACTGACTTTGGTTGCATATTTCGTGCTCCTCTTTCTAACTGTGAACTCTTTTACGTTTTCACTATCGTTCATTGGCGCTCTCTGTGCCGAAGGCAGCACTCTCGGGATAAACGTTAGTTGTAAACTGGAGCTGCAGTCTGCTGCCAAGTGTGCTTTGTCTGTTTAGCTTATTTGCTCAAGTGTTTAGTTTCACTGGTCTACTTTAAGCAATAGAGCATGCCTTTCCATCATACTCTGAGGTCTCGAAAAAAATGGAACATTGTCCTTGAGTCAATACCACTCTGCAACAGAATACTGTTACTGCCTGCTGCCAGTATGATATCCTTACAAAAACAACTGGACTCTCCCTTATTGCTGCGGCTTGTGTGGTGAGAGTTTAGGTCATGGTGTTTCTGCCTGAGCCTTTGAAAACATTATTTTTTAGATATGTAATCCCTATGATGGACATTAACTACACAATACTTTGAGTGCAGACGTTCGTGGGCCACCCGCTTCAGACTGGAATCGCGCCTACTGCTATCCCCATCAACAGTTCCCTGGAGCTACCAGGAGGGATCTGTTTGACAATGGACAATACTGAGTGTTCAGGCAAGCTGCAAAAAAAAACAAAAAAAAAACAAGAAGGAAAGGTTGGGTCCTTAACCTTAATACTACTGGAAATACACTCTCCTACCATCGAAGTGCAGCTCGTCTTTCGGTTCTTTACGCCACTGTCCAAGGGCAGCACCACCATGCGATCTGCCATTGTGGTACGCACAAGCGTCTCAGTCTGTTGAACGAGCTACAAAAAAGGTTTCTGTAGCATTCACATAATACTGTGATGGGGTAGCATTTCTAGTTTGTGTTGACATGATATGCTGGCGCTTTTAAAGGCTCTATTTTACTTAGAATGTATACGTTTAAGCATTCCTTAAAAATGTTTCAAGCGGAATCCAACGCGGTGTAGAGGATGAGCTGTTGGTATTCTTGTTGAAAAGATAACACGATAAAAGCTCTAGGCACAGCTCCAACTGACAAGTCAACTCTGTATCCAACATTCTGAGGAATGCTTCCACCTAAACATTCTAAAATAGATTTCTGGTAAGATACAACATTCATAAAGATACCCTCACAGCGACTGCATAACATATCAACACAAACTAGAAATGCTGCCCATATTACAGTATTATGTGAATACTGCATACATTTTTTGCTTTAAAAAATATACATAAAAACTAGCAATACAAACCCAGCTTACGGCACAAAAAAACAAACTACGTTTTAGACACCAGGTGATCTACCAATAGCATGGAGGCAGTGGTATGATGCCTTCCAGACATATTTAGGAGCTACTGGAGCACCAAGATTTAGACCAGAGCATACAACATTTCTTCTATTGCATTCTCTTGGATTTGGAAACAGAACCACATTCAAGCAGCTGCAATGATCCGGCAATACACTCAGTCTGCAATGATCCGGCAATACACTCAGTCTGCAATGATCCTCCTGCAGCAACTCAGTCTGCAATGATCCGGCAATACACTCAGTCTGCAATGATCCGGCAATACACTCAGTCTGCAATGATCCTGCAGTACACTCAGTCTGCAATGATCCTCCTGCAGTACACTCAGTCTGCAATGATCCTGCAGTACACTCAGTCTGCAATGATCCGGCAATACACTCAGTCTGCAATGATCCGGCAATACACTCAGTCTGCAATGATCCTCCTGCAGCAACTCAGTCTGCAATGATCCGGCAATACACTCAGTCTGCAATGATCCGGCAATACACTCAGTCTGCAATGATCCTCCTGCAGTACACTCAGTCTGCAATGATCCTGCAGTACACTCAGTCTGCAATGATCCTGCAGTACACTCAGTCTGCAATGATCCTCCTGCAGTACACTCAGTCTGCAATGATCCTGCAGTACACTCAGTCTGCAATGATCCGGCAATACACTCAGTCTGCAATGATCCGGCAATACACTCAGTCTGCAATGATCCTCCTGCAGCAACTCAGTCTGCAATGATCCGGCAATACACTCAGTCTGCAATGATCCGGCAATACACTCAGTCTGCAATGATCCGGCAATACACTCAGTCTGCAATGATCCTCCTGCAGTACACTCAGTCTGCAATGATCCTGCAGTACACTCAGTCTGCAATGATCCTGCAGTACACTCAGTCTGCAATGATCCTGCAGTACACTCAGTCTGCAATGATCCTGCAGTACACTCGGTCTGCAATGATCCTGCAGTACACTCGGTCTGCAATGATCCTCCTGCAGTACACTCAGTCTGCAGTGATTCTCTTGCAGTACACTCAGTCTGCAGTGATCCTCCAGCAGTACACAGTCTGCAGTGATCCTCCAGCAGTACACAGTCTGCAGTGATCCGGCAATACACTCAGTCTGCAATGATCCGGCAATACACTCAGTCTGCAATGATCCTCCTGCAATACACTCAGTCTGCAATGATCCTCCTGCAATACACTCAGTCTGCAATGATCCTCCTGCAGTACACTCAGTCTGCAATGATCCTCCTGCAGTACACTCGGTCTGCAATGATCCTCCTGCAGTACACTCGGTCTGCAATGATCCTCCTGCAGTACACTCGGTCTGCAATGATCCTGCAGTACACTCAGTCTGCAATGATCCTGCAGTACACTCAGTCTGCAATGATCCTCCTGCAATACACTCGGTCTGCAATGATCCTCCTGCAGTACACTCAGTCTGCAATGATCCTCCTGCAGTACACTCGGTCTGCAATGATCCTGCAGTACACTCAAGTCTGCAATGATCCTGCAGTACACTCAAGTCTGCAATGATCCTCCTGCAGCAACTCAGTCTGCAATGATCCGGCAATACACTCAGTCTGCAATGATCCGGCAATACACTCAGTCTGCAATGATCCGGCAATACACTCAGTCTGCAATGATCCTCCTGCAGTACACTCAGTCTGCAATGATCCTGCAGTACACTCAGTCTGCAATGATCCTCCTGCAGTACACTCAGTCTGCAATGATCCTGCAGTACACTCAGTCTGCAATGATCCGGCAATACACTCAGTCTGCAATGATCCGGCAATACACTCAGTCTGCAATGATCCTCCTGCAGCAACTCAGTCTGCAATGATCCGGCAATACACTCAGTCTGCAATGATCCGGCAATACACTCAGTCTGCAATGATCCGGCAATACACTCAGTCTGCAATGATCCTCCTGCAGTACACTCAGTCTGCAATGATCCTGCAGTACACTCAGTCTGCAATGATCCTGCAGTACACTCAGTCTGCAATGATCCTGCAGTACACTCAGTCTGCAATGATCCTGCAGTACACTCGGTCTGCAATGATCCTGCAGTACACTCGGTCTGCAATGATCCTCCTGCAGTACACTCAGTCTGCAGTGATTCTCTTGCAGTACACTCAGTCTGCAGTGATCCTCCAGCAGTACACAGTCTGCAGTGATCCTCCAGCAGTACACAGTCTGCAGTGATCCGGCAATACACTCAGTCTGCAATGATCCGGCAATACACTCAGTCTGCAATGATCCTCCTGCAATACACTCAGTCTGCAATGATCCTCCTGCAATACACTCAGTCTGCAATGATCCTCCTGCAGTACACTCAGTCTGCAATGATCCTCCTGCAGTACACTCGGTCTGCAATGATCCTCCTGCAGTACACTCAGTCTGCAATGATCCTCCTGCAGTACACTCGGTCTGCAATGATCCTGCAGTACACTCAGTCTGCAATGATCCTGCAGTACACTCAGTCTGCAATGATCCTCCTGCAATACACTCAGTCTGCAATGATCCTGCAGTACACTCAGTCTGCAATGATCCGGCAATACACTCAGTCTGCAATGATCCGGCAATACACTCAGTCTGCAATGATCCTCCTGCAGTACACTCAGTCTGCAATGATCCTCCTGCAGCAACTCAGTCTGCAATGATCCGGCAATACACTCAGTCTGCAATGATCCGGCAATACACTCAGTCTGCAATGATCCGGCAATACACTCAGTCTGCAATGATCCTCCTGCAGTACACTCAGTCTGCAATGATCCTGCAGTACACTCAGTCTGCAATGATCCTGCAGTACACTCAGTCTGCAATGATCCTGCAGTACACTCAGTCTGCAATGATCCTGCAGTACACTCGGTCTGCAATGATCCTCCTGCAGTACACTCAGTCTGCAATGATCCTCCTGCAGTACACTCAGTCTGCAGTGATTCTCTTGCAGTACACTCAGTCTGCAGTGATCCTCCAGCAGTACACAGTCTGCAGTGATCCTCCAGCAGTACACAGTCTGCAGTGATCCGGCAATACACTCAGTCTGCAATGATCCGGCAATACACTCAGTCTGCAATGATCCTCCTGCAATACACTCAGTCTGCAATGATCCTCCTGCAATACACTCAGTCTGCAATGATCCTCCTGCAGTACACTCAGTCTGCAATGATCCTCCTGCAGTACACTCGGTCTGCAATGATCCTCCTGCAGTACACTCGGTCTGCAATGATCCTCCTGCAGTACACTCGGTCTGCAATGATCCTGCAGTACACTCAGTCTGCAATGATCCTGCAGTACACTCAGTCTGCAATGATCCTCCTGCAATACACTCGGTCTGCAATGATCCTCCTGCAGTACACTCAGTCTGCAATGATCCTCCTGCAGTACACTCGGTCTGCAATGATCCTGCAGTACACTCAAGTCTGCAATGATCCTGCAGTACACTCAAGTCTGCAATGATCCTCCTGCAGCAACTCAGTCTGCAATGATCCGGCAATACACTCAGTCTGCAATGATCCGGCAATACACTCAGTCTGCAATGATCCTGCAGTACACTCAGTCTGCAATGATCCTCCTGCAATACACTCAGTCTGCAATGATCCTCCTGCAGTACACTCAGTCTGCAATGATCCTGCAGTACACTCAGTCTGCAATGATCCTCCTGCAGTACACTCAGTCTGCAATGATCCTGCAGTACACTCAGTCTGCAATGATCCGGCAATACACTCAGTCTGCAATGATCCGGCAATACACTCAGTCTGCAATGATCCTCCTGCAGCAACTCAGTCTGCAATGATCCGGCAATACACTCAGTCTGCAATGATCCGGCAATACACTCAGTCTGCAATGATCCGGCAATACACTCAGTCTGCAATGATCCTCCTGCAGTACACTCAGTCTGCAATGATCCTCCTGCAGTACACTCAGTCTGCAATGATCCTGCAGTACACTCAGTCTGCAATGATCCTGCAGTACACTCAGTCTGCAATGATCCTGCAGTACACTCAGTCTGCAATGATCCTGCAGTACACTCGGTCTGCAATGATCCTGCAGTACACTCGGTCTGCAATGATCCTCCTGCAGTACACTCAGTCTGCAGTGATTCTCTTGCAGTACACTCAGTCTGCAGTGATCCTCCAGCAGTACACAGTCTGCAGTGATCCTCCAGCAGTACACAGTCTGCAGTGATCCGGCAATACACTCAGTCTGCAATGATCCGGCAATACACTCAGTCTGCAATGATCCTCCTGCAATACACTCAGTCTGCAATGATCCTCCTGCAATACACTCAGTCTGCAATGATCCTCCTGCAGTACACTCAGTCTGCAATGATCCTCCTGCAGTACACTCGGTCTGCAATGATCCTCCTGCAGTACACTCAGTCTGCAATGATCCTCCTGCAGTACACTCGGTCTGCAATGATCCTGCAGTACACTCAGTCTGCAATGATCCTGCAGTACACTCAGTCTGCAATGATCCTCCTGCAATACACTCGGTCTGCAATGATCCTCCTGCAGTACACTCAGTCTGCAATGATCCTCCTGCAGTACACTCAGTCTGCAATGATCCTGCAGTACACTCAGTCGGCAATGATCCTGCAGTACACTCAGTCTGCAATGATCCTGCAGTACACTCAGTCTGCAATGATCCTGCAGTACACTCAGTCTGCAATGATCCTGCAGTACACTCAGTCTGCAATGATCCTGCAGTACACTCAGTCTGCAATGATCCTGCAGTACACTCAGTCTGCAATGATCCTGCAGTACACTCAGTCTGCAATGATCCTGCAGTACACTCAGTCTGCAATGATCCTGCAGTACACTCAGTCTGCAATGATCCTCCTGCAATACACTCAGTCTGCAATGATCCTGCAGTACACTCAGTCTGCAATGATCCTGCAGTACACTCAGTCTGCAATGATCCTGCAGTACACTCAGTCTGCAATGATCCTGCAGTACACTCAGTCTGCAATGATCCTGCAGTACACTCAGTCTGCAATGATCCTGCAGTACACTCAGTCTGCAATGATCCTGCAGTACACTCAGTCTGCAATGATCCTGCAGTACACTCAGTCTGCAATGATCCTGCAGTACACTCAGTCTGCAATGATCCTGCAGTACTCAGTCTGCAATGATCCTCCTGTACACTCAGTCTGCAATGATCCTGCAGTACACTCAGTCTGCAATGATCCTCCTGCAGTACACTCAGTCTGCAATGATCCTCCTGCAGTACACTCAGTCTGCAATGATCCTGCAGTACACTCAGTCTGCAATGATCCTGCAGTACACTCAGTCTGCAATGATCCTGCAGTACACTCAGTCTGCAATGATCCTGCAGTACACTCAGTCTGCAATGATCCTGCAGTACACTCAGTCTGCAATGATCCTGCAGTACACTCAAGTCTGCAATGATCCTCCTGCAGTACACTCAAGTCTGCAATGATCCTCCTGCAGTACACTCAAGTCTGCAATGATCCGGCAATACACTCAGTCTGCAATGATCCTCCTGCAGTACACTCAGTCTGCAATGATCCTGCAGTACACTCAGTCTGCAATGATCCTGCAGTACACTCAGTCTGCAATGATCCTGCAGTACACTCAGTCTGCAATGATCCTCCTGCAGTACACTCAGTCTGCAATGATCCTGCAGTACACTCAGTCTGCAATGATCCTGCAGTACACTCAGTCTGCAATGATCCTCCTGCAGCAACTCAGTCTGCAATGATCCGGCAATACACTCAGTCTGCAATGATCCGGCAATACACTCAGTCTGCAATGATCCGGCAATACACTCAGTCTGCAATGATCCTCCTGCAGTACACTCAGTCTGCAATGATCCTCCTGCAGTACACTCAGTCTGCAATGATCCTCCTGCAGTACACTCAGTCTGCAATGATCCTCCTGCAGTACACTCAGTCTGCAATGATCCTCCTGCAGTACACTCAGTCTGCAATGATCCTCCTGCAGTACACTCAGTCTGCAATGATCCTCCTGCAGTACACTCAGTCTGCAATGATGATCCTGCAGTACACTCAGTCTGCAATGATCCTGCAGTACACTCAGTCTGCAATGATCCTGCAGTACACTCAGTCTGCAATGATCCTGCAGTACACTCAGTCTGCAATGATCCTCCTGCAGTACACTCGGTCTGCAATGATCCTGCAGTACACTCAGTCTGCAATGATCCTGCAGTACACTCAAGTCTGCAATGATCCTCCTGCAGTACACTCAAGTCTGCAATGATCCGGCAATACACTCAGTCTGCAATGATCCTCCTGCAGTACACTCGGTCTGCAATGATCCTCCCGCAGTACACTCAGTCTGCAATGATCCTCCTGCAGTACACTCAGTCTGCAATGATCCTCCTGCAGTACACTCAGTCTGCAATGATCCTCCTGCAGTACACTCAGTCTGCAATGATCCTCCTGCAGTACACTCAGTCTGCAATGATCCTCCTGCAGTACACTCAGTCTGCAATGATCCTCCTGCAGTACACTCAGTCTGCAATGATCCTCCTGCAGTACACTCAGTCTGCAATGATCCTCCTGCAGTACACTCAGTCTGCAATGATCCTCCTGCAGTACACTCAGTCTGCAATGATGATCCTGCAGTACACTCAGTCTGCAATGATGATCCTGCAGTACACTCAGTCTGCAATGATGATCCTGCAGTACACTCAGTCTGCAATGATCCTGCAGTACACTCAGTCTGCAATGATCCTCCTGCAGTACACTCGGTCTGCAATGATCCTGCAGTACACTCAGTCTGCAATGATCCTGCAGTACACTCAGTCTGCAATGATCCTCCTGCAATACACTCGGTCTGCAATGATCCTCCTGCAGTACACTCAGTCTGCAATGATCCTCCTGCAGTACACTCAGTCTGCAATGATCCTGCAGTACACTCAGTCTGCAATGATCCTGCAGTACACTCAGTCTGCAATGATCCTGCAGTACACTCAGTCTGCAATGATCCTGCAGTACACTCAGTCTGCAATGATCCTGCAGTACACTCAGTCTGCAATGATCCTGCAGTACACTCAGTCTGCAATGATCCTGCAGTACACTCAGTCTGCAATGATCCTCCTGCAGTACACTCAGTCTGCAATGATCCTCCTGCAGTACACTCAGTCTGCAATGATCCTCCTGCAGTACACTCAGTCTGCAATGATCCTGCAGTACACTCAGTCTGCAATGATCCTGCAGTACACTCAGTCTGCAATGATCCTGCAGTACACTCAGTCTGCAATGATCCTGCAGTACACTCAGTCTGCAATGATCCTTCAGTACACTCAGTCTGCAATGATCCTGCAGTACACTCAGTCTGCAATGATCCTGCAGTACACTCAGTCTGCAATGATCCTGCAGTACACTCAGTCTGCAATGATCCGGCAAAACACTCAGTCTGCAATGATCCGGCAAAACACTCAGTCTGCAATGATCCGGCAAAACACTCAGTCTGCAATGATCCTCCTGCAGTACACTCAGTCTGCAATGATCCTCCTGCAGTACACTCAGTCTGCAATGATCCTCCTGCAGTACACTCAGTCTGCAATGATCCTGCAGTACACTCAGTCTGCAATGATCCTGCAGTACACTCAGTCTGCAATGATCCTGCAGTACACTCAGTCTGCAATGATCCTCCTGCAGTACACTCGGTCTGCAATGATCCTGCAGTACACTCAGTCTGCAATGATCCTGCAGTACACTCAGTCTGCAATGATCCTCCTGCAATACACTCGGTCTGCAATGATCCTCCTGCAGTACACTCAGTCTGCAATGATCCTCCTGCAGTACACTCAGTCTGCAATGATCCTGCAGTACACTCAGTCTGCAATGATCCTGCAGTACACTCAGTCTGCAATGATCCTGCAGTACACTCAGTCTGCAATGATCCTGCAGTACACTCAGTCTGCAATGATCCTGCAGTACACTCAGTCTGCAATGATCCTGCAGTACACTCAGTCTGCAATGATCCTGCAGTACACTCAGTCTGCAATGATCCTGCAGTACACTCAGTCTGCAATGATCCTCCTGCAGTACACTCAGTCTGCAATGATCCTCCTTCAGTACACTCAGTCTGCAATGATCCTCCTGCAGTACACTCAGTCTGCAATGATCCTGCAGTACACTCAGTCTGCAATGATCCTTCAGTACACTCAGTCTGCAATGATCCTGCAGTACACTCAGTCTGCAATGATCCTGCAGTACACTCAGTCTGCAATGATCCTGCAGTACACTCAGTCTGCAATGATCCTGCAGTACACTCAGTCTGCAATGATCCTGCAGTACACTCAGTCTGCAATGATCCTGCAGTACACTCAGTCTGCAATGATCCTGCAGTACACTCAGTCTGCAATGATCCTGCAGTACACTCAGTCTGCAATGATCCTGCAGTACACTCAGTCTGCAATGATCCTGCAGTACACTCAGTCTGCAATGATCCTCCTGCAGTACACTCAGTCTGCAATGATCCTCCTGCAGTACACTCAGTCTGCAATGATCCTCCTGCAGTACACTCAGTCTGCAATGATCCTGCAGTACACTCAGTCTGCAATGATCCTTCAGTACACTCAGTCTGCAATGATCCTGCAGTACACTCAGTCTGCAATGATCCTGCAGTACACTCAGTCTGCAATGATCCTTCAGTACACTCAGTCTGCAATGATCCTGCAGTACACTCAGTCTGCAATGATCCTGCAGTACACTCAGTCTGCAATGATCCTGCAGTACACTCAGTCTGCAATGATCCGGCAAAACACTCAGTCTGCAATGATCCGGCAAAACACTCAGTCTGCAATGATCCTCCTGCAGTACACTCAGTCTGCAATGATCCTCCTGCAGTACACTCAGTCTGCAATGATCCTCCTGCAGTACACTCAGTCTGCAATGATCCTGCAGTACACTCAGTCTGCAATGATCCTGCAGTACACTCAGTCTGCAATGATCCTGCAGTACACTCAGTCTGCAATGATCCTGCAGTACACTCAGTCTGCAATGATCCTGCAGTACACTCAGTCTGCAATGATCCTGCAGTACACTCAGTCTGCAATGATCCTGCAGTACACTCAGTCTGCAATGATCCTGCAGTACACTCAGTCTGCAATGATCCGGCAAAACACTCAGTCTGCAATGATCCGGCAAAACACTCAGTCTGCAATGATCCTCCTGCAGTACACTCAGTCTGCAATGATCCTCCTGCAGTACACTCAGTCTGCAATGATCCTCCTGCAGTACACTCAGTCTGCAATGATCCTCCTGCAGTACACTCAGTCTGCAATGATCCTGCAGTACACTCAGTCTGCAATGATCCTGCAGTACACTCAGTCTGCAATGATCCTGCAGTACACTCAGTCTGCAATGATCCTCCTGCAGTACACTCGGTCTGCAATGATCCTGCAGTACACTCAGTCTGCAATGATCCTGCAGTACACTCAGTCTGCAATGATCCTCCTGCAATACACTCGGTCTGCAATGATCCTCCTGCAGTACACTCAGTCTGCAATGATCCTGCAGTACACTCAGTCTGCAATGATCCTGCAGTACACTCAGTCTGCAATGATCCGGCAAAACACTCAGTCTGCAATGATCCGGCAAAACACTCAGTCTGCAATGATCCTGCAGTACTCAGTCTGCAATGATCCTCCTGCAATACACTCAGTCTGCAATGATCCTGCAGTACACTCAGTCTGCAATGATCCTGCAGTACACTCAGTCTGCAATGATCCTGCAGTACACTCAGTCTGCAATGATCCTGCAGTACACTCAGTCTGCAATGATCCTGCAGTACACTCAGTCTGCAATGATCCTGCAGTACACTCAGTCTGCAATGATCCTGCAGTACACTCAGTCTGCAATGATCCTGCAGTACACTCAGTCTGCAATGATCCTGCAGTACACTCAGTCTGCAATGATCCTCCTGCAGTACACTCAGTCTGCAATGATCCTCCTGCAGTACACTCAGTCTGCAATGATCCTCCTGCAGTACACTCAGTCTGCAATGATCCTGCAGTACACTCAGTCTGCAATGATCCTTCAGTACACTCAGTCTGCAATGATCCTGCAGTACACTCAGTCTGCAATGATCCTGCAGTACACTCAGTCTGCAATGATCCTGCAGTACACTCAGTCTGCAATGATCCTGCAGTACACTCAGTCTGCAATGATCCTGCAGTACACTCAGTCTGCAATGATCCTGCAGTACACTCAGTCTGCAATGATCCTGCAGTACACTCAGTCTGCAATGATCCTGCAGTACACTCAGTCTGCAATGATCCTGCAGTACACTCAGTCTGCAATGATCCTGCAGTACACTCAGTCTGCAATGATCCTCCTGCAGTACACTCAGTCTGCAATGATCCTCCTGCAGTACACTCAGTCTGCAATGATCCTCCTGCAGTACACTCAGTCTGCAATGATCCTCCTGCAGTACACTCAGTCTGCAATGATCCTGCAGTACACTCAGTCTGCAATGATCCTGCAGTACACTCAGTCTGCAATGATCCTGCAGTACACTCAGTCTGCAATGATCCTGCAGTACACTCAGTCTGCAATGATCCTTCAGTACACTCAGTCTGCAATGATCCTGCAGTACACTCAGTCTGCAATGATCCTGCAGTACACTCAGTCTGCAATGATCCTGCAGTACACTCAGTCTGCAATGATCCTGCAGTACACTCAGTCTGCAATGATCCTGCAGTACACTCAGTCTGCAATGATCCGGCAAAACACTCAGTCTGCAATGATCCGGCAAAACACTCAGTCTGCAATGATCCTCCTGCAGTACACTCAGTCTGCAATGATCCTCCTGCAGTACACTCAGTCTGCAATGATCCTCCTGCAGTACACTCAGTCTGCAATGATCCTGCAGTACACTCAGTCTGCAATGATCCTGCAGTACACTCAGTCTGCAATGATCCTGCAGTACACTCAGTCTGCAATGATCCTCCTGCAGTACACTCGGTCTGCAATGATCCTGCAGTACACTCAGTCTGCAATGATCCTGCAGTACACTCAGTCTGCAATGATCCTGCAGTACACTCAGTCTGCAATGATCCTCCTGCAATACACTCGGTCTGCAATGATCCTCCTGCAGTACACTCAGTCTGCAATGATCCTCCTGCAGTACACTCAGTCTGCAATGATCCTGCAGTACACTCAGTCTGCAATGATCCTGCAGTACACTCAGTCTGCAATGATCCTGCAGTACACTCAGTCTGCAATGATCCTGCAGTACACTCAGTCTGCAATGATCCTGCAGTACTCAGTCTGCAATGATCCTCCTGCAATACACTCAGTCTGCAATGATCCTGCAGTACACTCAGTCTGCAATGATCCTGCAGTACACTCAGTCTGCAATGATCCTGCAGTACACTCAGTCTGCAATGATCCTGCAGTACACTCAGTCTGCAATGATCCTCCTGCAGTACACTCAGTCTGCAATGATCCTCCTGCAGTACACTCAGTCTGCAATGATCCTCCTGCAGTACACTCAGTCTGCAATGATCCTGCAGTACACTCAGTCTGCAATGATCCTTCAGTACACTCAGTCTGCAATGATCCTGCAGTACACTCAGTCTGCAATGATCCTGCAGTACACTCAGTCTGCAATGATCCTGCAGTACACTCAGTCTGCAATGATCCTGCAGTACACTCAGTCTGCAATGATCCTGCAGTACACTCAGTCTGCAATGATCCTGCAGTACACTCAGTCTGCAATGATCCTGCAGTACACTCAGTCTGCAATGATCCTGCAGTACACTCAGTCTGCAATGATCCTGCAGTACACTCAGTCTGCAATGATCCGGCAAAACACTCAGTCTGCAATGATCCTGCAGTACACTCAGTCTGCAATGATCCGGCAAAACACTCAGTCTGCAATGATCCTCCTGCAGTACACTCAGTCTGCAATGATCCTGCAGTACACTCAGTCTGCAATGATCCTGCAGTACACTCAGTCTGCAATGATCCTGCAGTACACTCAGTCTGCAATGATCCTCCTGCAGTACACTCAGTCTGCAATGATCCTCCTGCAGTACACTCGGTCTGCAATGATCCTGCAGTACACTCAGTCTGCAATGATCCTGCAGTACACTCAGTCTGCAATGATCCTCCTGCAGTACACTCGGTCTGCAATGATCCTGCAGTACACTCAGTCTGCAATGATCCTCCTGCAGTACACTCAGTCTGCAATGATCCTGCAGTACACTCAGTCTGCAATGATCCTCCTGCAATACACTCAGTCTGCAATGATCCTCCTGCAGTACACTCAGTCTGCAATGATCCTCATGCAGTACACTCAGTCTGCAATGATCCTCCTGCAGTACACTCAGTCTGCAATGATCCTCCTGCAGTACACTCAGTCTGCAATGATCCTCCTGCAGTACACTCAGTCTGCAATGATCCTCCTGCAGTACACTCAGTCTGCAATGATCCTCCTGCAGTACACTCAGTCTGCAATGATCCTCCTGCAGTACACTCAGTCTGCAATAATCCTCCTGCAGTACACTCAGTCTGCAATAATCCTGAGCCTGCAATGATTCTGAAGCATCATGGCGGACACCGAGGCAATCTGGGCGGCCTGAAGGTTTACTGGAACTAGCAGGTTCTATTTCAGGCTGTCTCTTGTTCCACAACGCGAGTCATGCTCCCATGCTTCTCTTACTCACATCCTTCAAGTTATTCAAAGTCAGATGCTGAGAAGTGCTTTTTTGTTGCAGGCTGCAATACAGTGATGTCAACTGCTCATTCTGTGGCTTTCGCTGCTTTTTGCGCAGGGCCAGTCACTGTCGAGCTTCGATAACCCACCCAGATGATTAAATGGTGGAGTGGGAGGACATTCTTCGAATACTTGACTTCTGCAAAACTTTAACAGAAAAGAAGCTGTAAATATACTGTAAATATACCAAGAGTCTATAAACCCAACATACAAAGTGCCTTTTAGGTCTTGCTACAGACAGTTTTACCAGTTTCCTACTAGAGCTATTTCCATCAATCTTCCAAAAATAGAACATAAAGTGTGGAAAAATATATATCAGTTGGCTGTAGTGTCTTTCTTTTTCATGCTTGCTCATTGGGTTTGATAGGCACTTCAGGGCGAAGGCCAGGTTAGGGTATTTTGCGGATTGTTACAACCTGCTGTACGTACTTTAAAAAACAAACCGAAAAAAACGCCCTAGGCTGTGTGTGAATGCAAATCCCACATGTCACTCCTGTACCTCAGAATTTTTCAATGAAGGGCACAGGTCTTAAGTCTACATTTACTTTGCCCTTGGTTCGTTTCTAGATGAAAATGCAAACAGATGGCTGTTGACTCCAAGTTGTTATTTGGTTTGAGCACAAGGGACTATTTTCAGCCGCGCCAGCACATTTGATCAAACTGAGAACGCGTGCGGACACAGGCTGCACACAGGATATGTTACATTTCACCCTATAGACCCTTCCGTCTCATCAACGCCTCTCTTCCTCCGCTACATGACACGCCCGGCCTTCTTTGGAAGGAATGTATTTTTACAGAACTGGAAGATATACTTTGTTTTTCCAACAATTGACATTCCGATGTCTTCCTTCACAAGTGTCAACCATTTATTAGAGACCAGAGTTGCTGTCTGGCGAGGAACAACGTCACAGCTGTGTACAATAATGTATAATGACTGCACATACAGCCCAAATACAAAGCTCGTCAAGCACAACAAACCACCGGCGAGTTTACTTGCTGGACACTGCTGGGCTACTGGGGATACTGTAGATGCGGTTTAAATGGCCAGGGAAGCCAGCGCTGTGACCTGGGCTCTCGGTGGCGGGCAGCATCCACGGAAAGTAAAGCCCCTGGAGGCCTGCGAGGATTTATATGCAAATAAAATCTGGGTTTGAGGCACACAAGTCGGACGCCTCTCCGGAAAGAATGCAGACTCAGCGTAAAGTGGCCAAGTGCACCACCAAATGTTGATTTTACTTTACTACTCAACAGTCGACCCTCCTTTGTAGGGCGATACTTTCTTGTTTACTGGCACAATTGGCACTTCGGAATTACTTCTCGCTTACAACACAAGCAGCAGAAGCACACTAGGTTCTTCTCTGGTGGAAAATTGGACGCTTCCAAAAATATTTTGCTAAGAGGGACTTGGCTACAAGAAATGGAAGCTAGACACTGCCTACCACCGTCATCCTTCCAAGGTCTGTTGGCTGGCTCCTTCCTCGCGCCCCGACTAGTCAGCATTGCGGGCTCTTCGTGATGTCCAACCCCAAGCCCTGCTGTACTGGTGGTGGGTCCATCCTTGGTCCACACATGACGGCTCCTCTATTCCCAGAGTCTCCTTCACATGAACTCTTCAACCGTTGAGTCAACCGACTGATGGCTTCCCACATCATCCTTGCTCACTTCACCAAACCCAGCGCCTCTCCCATACAAGCCACTTTCCATTTCACAACGAAGACAATACTGGATGGTCTTCGTAATGCAAAGCTCAGGTAGAAAGGTCTGTACCTCCACGGTTCAACATTAGACATTAATCCATTCAATGTTTCTGTCCCTTATAGTTCGACAGGTGTGGTAAGATTGATGCTCCCTGATTCTACGCGTCTTCTCCAGTTTGACAGAGAATGGCGCAGTACATTCCAATAACTGGACGCAAAAATGATGCACAGCGTTTTCTTGCTGCTGCTAATGCCTTTATGCTCGTTAGACTGCTGTTCTGCGAGCCCCAATACCGCGCACCGGTCTGTCATCCAAGACCTTCCTGGATTGATGGCGACTTCCCATGGGCGTATGAGTGCTCCATCTTGTCTCCGACAATCCCCCGTATCACAGTTGTGTTCATAAGGACAGCTCTGCTCCCTTTTGTCATTCGACCATCTGCCGTGATCATGTCTCTACTTACTCCCCCATCCCTCCTCTCTTCTGTCTTAAAGCCCTCTCCTCAGGGACGCGTACCTCTTTACTGTTGTAAAATAAAATCTCACTAAAATACATCTCCTTACTCGTCTGGTGCATTCTGAACCCACATTGCAGCCCTGACTGAATACATATCACTGCTTGGCAGGGGCTCTTTTTAAGCATTTCATCTGTTCATGTGCCCGGAAGCTTTCATGCGCCCAATACATGGCACTGTAATAAAGCCTATCTAATGTCGGTTACTATAGCAGATATTGGGAGAGCTATCCATCGAAAAGAGCAACAGAAGTCACTAGACACGATTAAAGTTGGGGTGAAAGCCTAAAACAATTGCAAAGAACAAGGGTTCACTTTTCGGGACTCACCAGGGCCTGGGTGGTGGGGAACGGTTGAAGGTCCCTCGGCTTTGGAAGTTTTGGAATCAGGTCCTCTGGATCCACATTCACCTGGAAGAGAACAGAGACACGGGTAAAGCCTAAAGGAACACCCGAGAGGCAATCTTTACAGACATTAGTAAGACCCACCACCCTGATCGCTAGTGGTCTTTTCTTCATGAACATTTTATGACTTCAAACTCACAGACCACCACATGGAGACCTCCTTGATCACTCTGTTGATGGCACCATGGCCTGTAGACCTCCACATCTGCTTAGGACCTCTGTATCTACCTACAAATACAACCACACTAGAAGCTCCTATAGCAGTCGACCTATCACACAGAACAAAGAATATCCTTGTCTACCGGATGATGCTGCGACTACACAGACTTCTCCACATTTGCATATCAATCAGGAAGCCAGAAGAACTTCCCCCAACAGCCTGTTCTCTTTAATCAATGACGCCCAGAGCCCAGTTGGTAAGCCCAACTCCAAGAAGTTCATATGCAGGCTTCCTGATTAACAAACGTGTTTCTATCGAAGAATACAATAAGATATCCTAGGAATCATTCTAGCAGAGGGGAATTATCATAAACTCTGTACAAACTAATACGACAAAAATTTCCAAAACACAAATTTTGTTGCTTTGTTTTTCTGAGAACTCTAGATTGAGAACAACCAAAAGAATTCATTTTTTTTTAAGGACGGGAACAGATTGCTTATTTAATCCACATCCCAGAAGTATCATGCAGACCGGTGTCCCCAAGAAAGTAAGAGAATACCTGCAATCTTTCGGTTAGCAGCGTATCAGGCTTGTCACTCAATGTTGGCACTAATGTTGTAGGAGAGAACTGCTTGCACCCAGAGATCAGGACCAGCATGCATGAGCACTCATGCACTAGCACTTTATCTTGATATATTTGCACTCTCAGTGGCACTTTACAAAATTATCTGTTGTTAACACTGTTCTCTGTCCTTGACATAAGAAATGTTTTAATTGCTCTTGCCTTTGTTAAGCTGCTGCCTGTATATTGGATAACATTTGTATAAATGTAGCTGAGTTTATTAATCTTGGGCTAAAGCCAAAAGGGTCGAATCAGGTATAAGCCCTGGAAAAAAGATTAAGGTTTTGTTGCGTCAGTACAATATAAATTGCATGGGCACTTTACATGGTATTTTATAAAAACCGGCCGATATCATTTAAAATTCATCTCCCAAAAATATGATTTTAAAAACAAGATTTTAATTACTATTTTTTGAATGTCGCTAAACGTACATTGGATGAACTATACATAATTTCTTATCCATGCGCTGTCCAAATGTAATTGTAGATTAGATTAGATAGCTTCATCAAATTAGGGAGTCAGCCAATAGTGTTCCTCACTAAATAATGATTAGAAGATTTCTGTCCCTCGAAGTGACGTATTTAATGATCCTCCGAGATTAGTCCCTTTAGGGAGGAGGTAATTTTAGGAAAATTGTTTATTTCAGTATTTATTCGTAACTAAAGTTAAGGGTCTAATGAAAAATTTATTATGTACTGTGTGTAATGTAGGATTATTACAGGGTGTAACCTCATGGGTTTTTAATACTGTTTTTTTATGAATTAATGTTTTATTGTAATGTTATGTGGAATTCTTCGGAATTCCAAATCATAATAAAATGAATTGTTGTTGAATTGAGCACTCATGCTGTGTGACCTCTCCTTGGCCTTCAATGCAGCAAACCTATGGCTACACCGACCGCCTTCATGAAGATAAGCATATCGAAGGTACCATGCTAACCTGGTGAGCAACCTTCGTCTCGAACAAGGTTAACTAGCACATCGTGCTGGCAGCTTCACTTCTGGAGATCCTCAGGAATCAAACTAATCACTGATCCTATTCATAGCCTATATAGAGTCCTTGACTCACACCCTCGGCTTTCAATGTATGCTCAAGATACCCAACTTCGGCTCAAACTTCAGGAGGACACCCGAGGACATTGGAGACTCTTTATGTAATCAGGTATGGATGAAGGCCCATCGCCTCCGACTAAAGAGACTCAATCCTAATTTCTTGCTTCTGATAAACCCAAGAATGCCCTCTTTGAATCATTGTCTGTTAAGGAAAGGCAGACGCATGAAAGGAAGCGGGCGGCACTGCTTGTGCATTTATGTACTGCACGCAGCCACTGGTGTAGTCCTAAAATCACAGAAAGTGTGCATTGAGGTTGTTGGTCAGTGAGGACTCTTTGTGGGAGGGTTATTTTGGATGGTCAAGACTGTGATGTGAATGTACCCATGGAGATGTGAAGGGGCTGCTGCGTATGGATGAAATAGGGTGTGCACAGGATATGCTGGTCTGTGCTATAGAGTTTTGTGGAGCTAGGTGGGAGGAGGGTGTGTGTGCCTGTCTGTCTAAGGGGCAAAGATCTGCCACAGCAGTGGGAAAGTGAGCAAGGAATTAATGTGTCACTGCAAGTACACCATCAGTTAAAATTGTATATATCAGTGTTCTTTGCCAAGACTTAATGCATGACTCCTCACCAGAACCTTTGTAATGTGGCAGTCGGCTGGACATCGAACGTCTCCACAAAACTAAGAGGACAACCAAAATACGAAGTCCAGTTCGAGGCTGTGGCACAGTATAAGAGACTTCCTAAAATCCACCTGTTTGGCTTAGCCTGTGGGTGCTAGGCCAACAAACCATTCTATCAAATACTTACGCCATCCAATCCTCTACCGGCCCAACACCCCCGGATATTTATAGCACTTGAAAGACACTCAGAAGCAAAAGGGCTAAAAAAAAAAATTCCATAACAAAAGAATTAAAAATGAAATAAGGATTTACTCCTAAAATCTTCTTATAAACAACGATGTCATTCGTTGATCAGCAGGAACTAGGTGCCAGAAAGCGGTTTTCCGATTCGAGTTTGCCAAATGTCCACTCCCTCCATACCTCTGGTGTCTTTAAGAACCAGCTGCAGGAGCATAGTATCAAAGGGTAATTCTCTGCCTCTGTATATTGTCACCTGAATGTTTAATTGACCAATTTGCCTTTATTGCTCATTAATTTATAAAGCACCCTATAACCCAGTCTACTTAGGAGAACCTCCCCGACCTTTTGTGGTCTGCCTAGAAATTTTTCTTCTCCAATCCATTAAGAACCAATAAGTGTTGTTAAATCCAAACAGCAATAATCTTGAGGTTTCTCCACCAGATTATATCTAGGTCTAGGAGATGGATAACAGAATTCTGGAGCCAGTGCACACGTCTCCACACGCCAGATCCTGGCGTAGACCACAGATAGCCAATGTAGATCCGGAAGAGAAAGACCCATTCCAGGTTCTCAGGATAACCACAGATCATGGAAATAATTCTTATCTAGATTTGCTGGACCAAAACTAAACTACTATAGCAAAACCTCGTCACAGGGCAACCACCTGGATGCCGCCCCAACCTGAAAGATTCCCAGATCTCACTGCCTTCACTGCCTGACCCTCCGTGTAAGCCTCATTGCAGCCTCCTCCCTTCTTCTCTGTAGACCACTGTCTGAGGCTGGTGCCATGCGCTCCTCCTCAACTCCTCAGGCAAAGCAGGCAGATGTTTTGTAGCTAGCTGTATGCTATAGAAATTACATACATCTGTAAGACAGCATGAGAGGGTAAGGGATGGCCTTCTGTCCCCATAGACAAGCAGTGTTGAAGGTTCTAACCTCAACTATTGATAGAAAGAGCTCCCACTGCTACGTGACAAGCACCGGGTGTAACCAATGAGACACTGAATTCATCACGGATGGATCGCTGTCACCATCAGCACCGCCTCACTCCAGAAATTCATAAACTTCAAATCATCCCTCGCCGGGCACCCTCCTCCCTCCTCCCCCCACCACCTCCCTTCATAGTTGTTTCAGCGATTCATGGTACATCAAGAATCCAGTCCAAAGTATGGTGCACTACGCACATGGTTCTCGAGGATAGGGTTAGGGTCTACCTTCAGAAATGATCCTCTCCTTATGGACCGTCCAGAGACCATAGAATCTGAACACCAAGGTCAAATGAGGCTGTGAAACTAGAGACTAAAACAAACATGGCTAAGAACATTCCACGTCCTTCGATGGCGTCTCTTGATCCCAAACACGGTACAGTGAGTCCATCAAAACACCTGTATACCAGTCTTCTCAAGGAAGCCTTGAACACTGCCAGGTCAGAAGTTCACAGGCACCTGCTCAAGACCCTCCAAAACTCAAACCCTGCTTTTTGTTTTTATAAAAAAGAAAATGTATTTACTGAACCTAGTGACCCTCCTGTGGTATCAAAATCAGGAGCAGCGAGGCTTCTGGGAAATATCCCTAAACATCACTCTGCCTCTAAGACCATCAAAGAGCTGCATTGGTTATCCATCAGAAACAGGATAAGGTTCAAGACCCTGTGTATCGTATATAAGGCGTTGCACAACCAAGGACCAGCACATCTTGTCCGTAATCTGACCCCTTATCGCCCGCTCAGAACATTACGGTCATCTTGCTCAGGAGATCTTGTTATACCCCGGACAAAAACGGTCTCTTGGGGCGATAGAAGATTTCTGGTTTCAGCCCCTAAGTTATGGAACACTCTGCCACCAACGATCAAAGCCAGTTCATCTCTATGGTCCTTTCGGAAACAACTTAAGACCTGGCTCTTTAGTCAATAAATCATTCATTTTCTAGGGTAAACACTCAGACACTTAGCGCCGAGACGCCCTCGGGCCATTGCATGCGCTCTACAAATATCATAAATAAATAAATAAATAAAATAAATAAATAAACATCCTCCTGGTGGAAGCAACAGACACATTAAAGTAGCAATAACTCCTGTCCCGCTACCAACCAGACAGCACCTTGAAGTGAGTGAAATGAGAGTAGGTCTTCTGATGGTGCTCTGGGACGGGTTTTTACTTTTCTTTCTCTGACTGCAAAGTGAGGCGTTTTTAAAGTGAATTATATGACAATCTTAGGATGTTATTTTATTGAAACACATAAAACGTAAATACCTGTAAACGAACTGTATGCATTAAAGCAATTATGAAAGCAAAAAGGAAGTTAACTTAAAAAAAATAAGCTGAAACTGAGATTTTAAATAAGATTCAAACAACTAAGGCCACTTTCATTGATGAAGCACAAATGACAAATATTTACATAAACTGATTTCCACAGATTATCATTTGTGTGTAATATAGTGTTATCAGTAAAACTGCAAGAAAGGACCATTTTAATGGAAAATGTGCTGTCTGTAAATGACAATGTACTACCAAACAATGCATTAGTTACACTAGAAGAAACATTTAAAAAAAACAATCATCCTTCATGCCCATTAAAGTGAGTGCTAGTTCTAGAAAGTGGTTTGTGGTGCCAAACAGTTTGGGAACCATGGCTCTTAACCCCTTCCATGCTGATGACGTCTGGGGGCCATCACGAACCCACCCACTCATTAAAACGCCCGCACAGGCGCAGAATCGCGGCCGCGCCCAAGGGGTTAATAAATGAAGAAGCAAACATACCCTCATCTTTCTCTGCCGGGGGCACAGGTAGAGATCCAGGCACCTCTCAAAGCGCTCGTGGATGAAGCGTGGGAATGCCGGGACAGCGCGCAGGCATTTGTACGCCTGGGGAAGGAAGTTGAGTTTCCGCTCCTCAGGCTCTTGCTGCTCCCAGGCCAACCTCTGGAAGGGACAAATCATAGGGTCAGAGGAAGAGAAGAGCGAGTTAACATTTTATAGAACTATTAGGAGCAAATATGCTTTTCATTTCAGGGAGCCCCGGTGAAAGGAGGTGTGGCATTGAAATGTGAGCACCAATCAGTGGCCTGGCTTGCAGCCATTACCTCTTCCTCGCTGAGGAGATACTCTGGTGGAGGGTTGTAGGACTCCTCGTGCCCCGGGAGTTTCATCTTGGGTGCTGGCACATGCATTTTGTGTCGCCCCAGGATTGCATTGGGGTCTTCCTTGGCCCACAAGTCGTAATACTGGGGGCCATCTTCTTTCGGCTTGCGGGGTTTGATCCAGCCCATCTTAATGGCATGTACCAGCCTGGAAACCTGCAGGGGAGGATCAGAAATCAGACCGCCTCCTGTGAGTGGAGCTGTAAGAAAAACCATGCTCTGGATTCCAGAGACCTACCCCAAAACAACCTTCAGATGAACCTTTAGTTTCTGCACCTGGTACACAAACCATCAATCACCAACCTCCCTCAGCACCTCAGGATATTATGCCCGACACACACACCCAGGCAGAAAGCCTTTGGATCCCAAATTCACTTCCTGCATGAAATACCTGTATGAGCTAAGCATGCTCTGCACAAGGGGTGACATGTGCTGTTCATGTTAAAGAAGTCACCAGGATTATGCTAGGAGTTAAAGGATCCTGGAAGGACTGTGCAGAATCTCTTGCATGAATGCTCTGATGCAGATTTAAGTCTACAAATGAATGAGAGAGGCCATATCTTTCCCATTCCTTACAAGGAGATGCAATTTATTTGAATACATCTGGTGATACAAAAAAAAGTAAATCAGTAGGCTCACTAATTTACAAACAGATGCATTTCCCTGGCCAATGCCGCGGTCATACTAGAGAGGACCCCAGAGTACGGGACAGGTTATGAACGTAGAGCAGACGGTCTCATCCCACATCTAAACCACATTCAGGAAGTTACCATGCGGGTCTTACCTTCTCCTTCTCAATCAGTGATGGGATGAAGCTCCGCTTGTCAGCAGGGCGATTAGTGACCGGATGAATCATGATCTCATGAGTAAAGAAGTCCACTGCAGGCTGTGAGGGAAACAAGCAGGCGTTACTCCATTGACGGTTACGTATCGATCTCGATAGAGCATTTATTGCCACTGAGAAGCAAGCACCTTTATTGGATCCTTGCACTTGATAGCAATTCACTGAACAAGCTCAATCTAATCAATCAATTTTGTTTTCGCATATCAAAGACAATCATAAAAGACTCCTACAAAATACCCATCCAACTGAAATTCCATATAAATAACATAAAACACACAAAAAATGTAAATCCCAACATTTGCAATGAGACCCAGATGATTTAAGAAAACTACCCAATGTAAAACATACGTCAGCATTTTGTAACAATTATAAGAAACGAAGGGTAACTCAACATTGATTAAAACTGTGCATCCTTTCAAGAGGTCATAAAAATTGTAATCTACAAGTTCTATAAAGTTTATAGAATGATGTAAAGTGCAGTAGAGTGAGTTGAATTAGTTTCACAAACATTTTTTCCCATCCGGATCACCATAATATCCCAGTGGAAAACACAACAAATAAAAGACAATGCTTGCTCTAAAACTCAACAGAGCTCTCTCCCAATTATTACATACGTAAAACCAATACGGCTCTAGACCAATCATAGTTCTTAGGACATCATAGTTCCTCACTAAGGCCTTTCGTAGTTCCAAGCTTTCCCTTAGTGCACAGCATCTGTCCATAAACAGACGTTTCGCTGAATTGTTATCATTTGTACGTATAGTCAGAGGGTTGTCATATAAGGAGGATTTTCCTAGATCTGCAACATTTTACTTAACATATTCAAGCAGGGAATGTTCAAGGGCCGCTCACATCGAATACAATCACCAATTATAGTTTGGCTAAAAGTGATCCGAGGGATGTTGTACACTGAAAGCCATTGCAAAAGGGGGCCTATCTTAAGATCTCAAAATAAGGCAGGGCAAGTGTTTCATGGCTAAAGTAGATTGAAAGGAGGATACAACTACAAAATCGATTCCCCTCTACTTGCAATGCCCAACAGTCTGCAAAACCCTATATTCCCCGACCACAACTAGCAGTAGGTACATATTTGTTATATATGTCTAAAAGAGAAGAGATCGGCTTGCCTCCCACGGCCTTACAAACACTAAAAAGTGAACATACTATTTGTGTAAACTTGACGTTTCTGTACTTCACATTTTCCGCAAATGATCCATTAGAATCAAACACGAGTCCTAGATATGAAAATCTGTACACACTCTCCAAGCTATTCCCATTGGTACAGAGAGTGCGTAACACATAGTGCTTAGGTCCACATGCCATGGTGTTGGAGTAAAATTAGTTGACAGGTCAAGATCAGATATAAACTGTGAAAAAGCACGTACCCAGCAATGCAAGGCTTCTGGAATCAGACAGGAAGCACAGCATTATCAGAATATAAAAGTACAGGTATAGGAGCTGAATTGGCACAGGGGACAAATTGAGTTACGGTATTCAGAGAGACATTGAGTTTACTAATCTATAAAATAAACAATACAGGGGATAGCACACACTTGTCTCACTCCACTGAACAGGCTCATTCTATTGCACTTGGAGTCATATTGACTTCTACTTTACCTTAACCAGCAGCCCATTGGTGGATGTTTTAAAAAGGTATAGCCCAGCAGACTTACAAGTCTGTGGACTGTTGCAGAAACTGAGTGCAAGCACTTTACCTTTTCTCCAGCCCACTCCCATATTTCTCCAGCCTGATGCAGGTCTACATGAAGCACACTGTGCCGAAACTTTATCTGAAGTCCCTGTATTAACAGACTTTTTCATTGAGAATTCAGCTTACCTCATATGGGTTGTAGTTAACATCTCCAAACTGGCCTTTCTGAAGACGATGAACTAGGTCGACCTGTTCGTCTGTAAGTTTGATATCCGCTCCAGTCATCTTGTCATGAACGGTCCGCCTGTATGGATGATGCACATTATAAGACAGGGGTTTATGGTAAATTATGATCAATGCAAATCAAAATTAAGGGAAGGAAAGAGTAATGGGGTGTCAGAAGGAAATGGGTAGACAGAAGGAAAATGGAGAGGGCAAAAGGATACAGGTTTTAGGGGAGCACTAGAATAAAATGAGAAGTTTGGGAGAAGGAACAAGCAGACAATGGAGCCAGAAAGATCAAAGAGATGCCTGAGGAGATTGAAATGCATACTGATTCAAGTGAGACCCGAACATGGTATTGGTAGTTCCCAGAGATGGCAGAGAGAGATTAAAGACGGAGGACAAAGGGTGGCAAACAAGTAGCAAGCAGATAAGATGCAGTGAAATCCAGAATTAACTAGGAAACAGAGGATGGGGAGACTTAACTATGAACTTTAAATGCCTTCTTGTTTTGACATTAGTGGCGGGCTATTTGTGATGCTTTCAGACTTTGAAAACAGCTTCTGTTTGAAACCAATGGGCCTATTCTCATGGGTATTTTGGGTTATGCGAAGTAGTACTCCTGTAGCACTGTTTTGCATACTCTTACATGCCTTTGTGAATTGGCCAGACATCATATATTCAAATTCAGTTAGTACAAATAGAAAGGACAATGTCCCTCTTTACACTTTTTACAAGCAGCGAGTTTGACGTTGCAGGGATGATTCACAAAGGCATGCAAAAGAATGCTACTGTGGTACTACTTCCTGTACCCATAAATGCTTTTGTGAATAGGCCTACATTATGTGTGAGGCGCATGGGCTAGAGGATTATGAATCTATAAAAGGCCTTGTGGAATGGTAGAAAGCATCAATGAGAGATGGGTGGTTCATAGTGAGGATAACCATCACTATTTTGGGAGCATAAACAGTGATTGCAGACATATAACCAAATGCAAAAATTATACCTAATAAGACTAAGAGAATGAAAAGTACTTCTATACAATGTTTGAAAGCTATAATGGTCGGAAAACGCTTTCTACAGATAGGCGCTATTTCACATTCACAGAATCAGGTAGAGGACCCAGTAGGGAGAAGCAGCAGAATCTAGATCTCGAATGGTGATGTTTGGATGAGACCAGAAAGTTCTGATTCGTTATAGAAAGGATTACCCACGGGTCAGGTTGGCACAAAGGTTGTAAGGAGATAAGCCATAGACACCTTTAAATCGAAGTGCCAGTAGCTGCCGGAGGATCCTGCTCTTTGCCGAGTGCCAGCCAGGCTGGTGGCAACTGGATGAGGTGGGAGTAGGCCTAGGGAGGGTACTGGAGGCAAATTCTGAGGCACTGTCCAGTGCAGTGAAGGAGTGCTGAGGGGATGGGGTTGTACAGACAGGCTGCTACAATATAGCAATATAGCCCACTGCTGAAGGCTATACCGGTTGTTCAAGGCCCTGAACCAGAGTTATAGGGAAGAGACGCAGGCGGTACAGCCCTAGGCAATGAGCGAGGATAACCGAGTAACACACAATGAAGAAAGAGTGGCCTGACGGCCTAAGGGCTGAGCTGGTGATGTCCAGGACGAATAGTGGACGAAGATGATACACCATCTCAAAGGTGGAGGCAGAGAGACTGAGGAGTACGACGATGGGTCAAAGAGGATGAGGCTAGGCTGATGCGATGAAGCTGGTTGCATGCGTAAGTGCTGTTTCTGCAGAGTGGATGATATGAACGCGTGATAGAAAGGGACCAATTGGTTCTAAGAAGGGGAATTTGGAGTTTTCCAGTATTTGGGAGAAGAAAGAGCTGCAGCGCTGGGCAGTATCACTAGAGAGCTGAAGCACTGTGTAAGAATATGGATTTGAGTAAGTGATGTAAAAGAGGCAAGCCAGAGGAGGACTAAAGAGGAGATAGCTAGAGGTTTGGCGATTGGTGAAATGAAAAGATCAAACTGAGATCTAAGGGATCGAGATCAGACAGGGGCAAATGGGCCACAACCGAGGCGGTGTGCTGCCTTCTGTCAAACTATGGGCCCTGTACACAGCTTCTGCACTTGACTCTCAGGATAGCAAGGGTGAAAATTCAAATGATTCTGTGAGAGGTAATGAGGGATGATAGACACTCAGAACTCAAGCAGCCAAACAACAGACACGATATCACTCCACAGCCCAGTGCTGGTCTTAGTTACAAAGAGAAGTACTTTACCTCGCATCAAAATGAAGTCCTGCAAAACACAACTACAGGACTCTGTTCTATGGGAATCTCACACCAGACGTTAAGAGTTTTAGCAGCATTAAAAGACCATAGAAAGGAACCGGGCACATGCGTGAGCTCATATTTGGACTGTGCAACTTCTCCGTTCAGTAACCGGTAGGCCAGATTGTACCTCATCTACATCACAATAAGTGCTCTTGCAGTCCAAGGCACAGTCTTTCTGGTTCCATATTCAGTTCTCATGATGCCTGCCCGCCTGGATGCAGTCTGGCACATGAATAGCTGGCACACCATTCACGGTTGGATTCAGAAACTCAGGCAACGGGCACAGGATGGTGGGCCGAAGTCCTACCCCTCGGATCCTCATGCTAGATGTAGAGGCATGGCAGATTCCTACAGCTGCCCTTCGGCTTCCGGAGTCGCAGCCTCCAGGCTGGTGGGGTCCTCCCTTACTGCAGTAGTGGTAGGTCTCGTGGCACTTGCAGCAAGTTGAATGAAATGGGAAATAGGTCCCTCTGGTCACGTGATGGCGACGCCGGGTGGCGTGTTGTCGCTTGCAGTTGCTGATGCTTCATGGGTACCGCATGCACCACACAAGGAGGCCAGGTGACTCCTCGTGGCTCGCATCAGTATTGATTACTCTCCGGTTAGCAAGTCTGCTCTTCTGGGTGTGTCACTCCAGGGACAATGCTGAGCTTCTCATCCTGGAAGCCTCTCCTTATGTAGGGCCAGGCACACACCTTCCTTCTCTGAGCAGGCAAGCAGGCTTTTAGGCAGCCCGACAGCTCTCCTGCAGGGTGAGCAGAGTTGAGGGGAGGCCCCCTCATCTCTGGGACACTGGTTGTAAACGGGCACCAGCCCTGGATCACACTAGCTCTTGAGTGCTCTGAAGAACACTTCCTACCTTGGTCAAGAAAAACTTGCAACTGGAAGAAAATGGGGTGGTTTAGGTTCTACCAATATACTGATACTTCAGGCAGGAAGATTAGCGGGAGTAATATGGCAAAGGGTTCATATATGGTGGTAATTGTGGACGGACATTAAGAGCAAGAGCTGTGACAGGCGTGAGTGAAATCTAGAGGAAGTTGTGGTAGTCCCCCCACCCTCAACAACTTGCACTTTCTCAGGGAGGTGATGAGGCTTAGGAAGTAACCAGGTTTTGCCTCATCTAGGCCTACGTTTGTCCAGTGGTCCTTCGTAGTCCTCGGTTATTCAGAGGACTTATTGTTGCACCTTTTGAGGAGCGGTGCGCTCATCTTGGTCTTGAAGAAGCTGCTGTTATGTAAATAGAAAGTGCAGGGTGCAGTATTCTGGGCTTTCTTGCTCCACAGGCGATAGAACATGTAGAATAATTTTACATAATGATCACCGCGTGTCTGTCCTCCTTTCTATTACATTTTCCTGTTGACATTTCGCTGGTTTTTTGCCAACAAAATGTTAACAGACTCGAATCAGGACTGCAACAGGGCTCTGAACGAAGAAAGAATGGCAAGTTATTGAGGCACTTTCTATCCATCCGGGGGAAGGGGGTGGAGGGGTTGGGGATACCAGAATAGTTAATAAGTAAGCACCATGGTAAAAAAGGAATGAGGAGAATTAAATGGAAATGGGGAGATTAGGGAGATGAAGAAAGAACATGGATGCTGGAGAAAGGGCATAGGGGTAGGAGCAGTGGTACAAAAGAGACTATTAAGTAGAAGCTGCAGTAGAGAAGGGTCAAAGAAGAAAAAGCGATGACAGAGAAGAGCTTAAAAGAGAAAAGTGATGCAAGCGAAAAGACCAACGAATTAAAAAAGTGAAATGGTAGAAAAGGTCAGAGGAGAAGCATAAAGAACAGTAAAGAAAGAGGTGCGAAAGAGGTGAGGAAGGAAGAGCAAGAATAGGAGAAGAGGTGATGCGCAAGAACGATAGAGAACAGAGGAAGAAAGAGTAAGTAATGCAGAGAAGGGATGCGGCAGTGATGAAGGAAGGGTGATGGTAAAGAAATGGTGATGTGTTACATCATTTGCTGGAATAAGTATGAGAGACTAGAAGCTTGGAGGACACAGAACAGAGAAGGCACTGCAGTGGCTTATGAAGAGGTGGTTCCTCCTCATATCGACTTGGTCTTCGTTCTTTTTCAACCAGTCCATTTCACCCACGCCTCAACTCCATCACCCCTTCAGCACGATTAATGCACCTCAAACTGTTCTTCCCACGGCTTACATTCCTGCCACCCTCTTCACCAGCTCTCCTTGTCCTGGTCTCCATCACCCCTCATCGCTTCCTTCGGCAAGGAACAGAAGCTGAAAATAGGGTTATGTATGAGATGGTGCCCATGCCTTGGAGTCTACAAGGAGTTGGCAATGCAATACGAGAGATTATCTCAGAACCAGAAAGTGAATTAGTGGCATTAGAGTCCTGCTGGGGAAGACACTGACTTGTGGTAGTGATTCCAGGGGCCAGAGGGATTGGGAAGCTGTTCCCCGTGACGTCAAGTCTGGCAGTAGGGGGCAGAGAGCCCTGTGAGGTGTTTCAGTCTAGTAGTGGAGGGTACAGGTACACAGGAGATGTTCTTAGGCATCAGAGTACAGCAGGTGCCTCAGAGCTGAGGCTACACAGGAAGGTCTTGCATCTGCTGCAGAGCCAGGCAGTGGAGACGTGTTCAACAGATGAAGGGCTACAGGCCCAGCGACTCTTACCAGTAGTCGGGGTTCTCCATCTTGTCCAAGAACTCGTCCAGTTCGTCCTTGTTGCGGATTGGTTTGTAGATTTTCCTCCCCTCTAGGTCGTATCCAACGTGGGGGTAATCCTGGTACCATTCCATGGGGATGTTACCCACGGTATTGCGGACATCCTGAGTGGAAAAGAAAACACAGAGAACCAGGAGTTAGAGCCAGGCAAAAAACATGCCTCAATAGGTTAGTGCTTTTACGCACATCGATAACAGAAAACACCGTGAAAACCCACAAACAACACCCGTGAAGGACATCAACGTTTTCTGACAATCACAATGCAAGGCTCCCGTCTTCCTAAAAATGGGAACCTGGGCAGAGCTCTCCCCAACATGTAGGTAGGTCATGGAAAAGAAAATACTGCACATCATCACCGAAAAAAGCTTCGTTCTGGGGAGCCAAGAGATGGATATATCAGACAATAAACACACCGAAAATTCAAATAAAAAATAAAACCTACACAACGGTATATGTTCCATCTTCAATAATGTTTATCCAAAACCTGAAGACCTTTGGCAGGTATAATACAACGGGGAGAAAGCATGAAACAGAGAAAGTAAAAGAAGAAAGGGGCGGGATGAGAATGGCCACAGCAGAAAAAGAGAATAAGCATTGGAAAAGCCAATACAACTGCTAACTTTAAAAGTGAAACTAGCCCATTAATAAGTGTGTGCCCGTGTTTAGGTGAATACGAGAATGTGTGAACAACTGGATGGATGAGAGAGAGCATGGATAGATGGATTCATCAGGGAGAGTACATGGATTATTCGTGAGTGTGTGTGCCGATGGGTAAGGGGTTTAGAGCACTGATGAATGGGTTAATGAAAGTGCAGGGATACGAGCCTGGATGCGCGAGTGAGGAAGTAAAAGGATGAATTGATGCAATGAAGCAGCAGGTTACCCCAATCTTACAAGATAAGGCTTCAGGCAACAGCAGGGATAATATTGCAACACAAATGTTGGGCATTACCAATATTCTGCAGAGTGAAGCATCACACAAGGCGGGTGCAAATGTAAATGTATGGTTCCCAACTTCAAATCCGACTCTTGTGGACTTTAAAATATTACTTTCCATTATGGGATCCAACAGGCAAGTGGATAACACCGAAAAGCGGAGCTTGGTAAGCCCCCCGCCAGCGTCCTAACCTATTCTTACCTGAGAATAAGCATGCATGCCAGATTCAGAGGGAGAATCGGGATTTTTTTAAGCCAAACATTTATTTATTGTAGCCATTTCCCACCTAAGACGGCATTTCCTTCCAACATACATCAATAGGGAAAATGAAGGCCCCTGATACTATTTTTTTGAAGATCTCGTTTCAAAATGTTGGCCTGTATGGGTAAGCAGACTCGAAGCGGGGCCGAGTGCGGTCTCCCGCCAGTGGTCCAATCTTCTTTAAACTGAGCGTAATGGACTCACAGCTGAGTTCAGGAAGGCCCCTGGTTCCTCCCTAGTCTGAGGGTGGCAGACCTCTACAGCCCAAGGCCTCCATGGTTGACTTGAAGGTAGCAGTCCCCTCGCTGCCAAAAGAGCTGGGAGGGTTATGTGAACAGTTTACAGAAGGGCTCTGCTGCAGTTCACCTAGACTGTTCTGGCACATGTGGCGTCTTCGCATCTTTCTTGTGGCACGACCAGCGCCAACACAGATCAGGTGTTTGGCAGACAGAGTACCTTATTTAAATGGCAAGCCCACAGGCTCACAGCCAGGGCCGGCTTTAGCGCTGGCGGCGCCCACTGCTACAATCCTTTGTGGCGCATTCACCCCTATGACCGCCTCTCTGCCATCCGGCAAAAGTGCCGCTCATCTTTCCAATCATAAGTTATTGCTAAACACAGCGCAGCCCCTGAGGTCAGTGCCCGCCTGCACAGGTCGGCGCCCAGTGCCCAGGGGCAATGTCCTAAAGCCGGCCCTGCTCGCAGCAGATCAAATGCATGAAGAATAAAATAAACATAACACAATAGCGTACATAGGCTTACAAAAGAAAAGTAGAGTACCTAAGTGGCAACCTAAACACAGGGTCATGGCCAAAGACGAGCCCAAAAAATAAATACTACTGAAGTGGCACATGCACAGGTTCGTAAAAAAGACCAGATAAAAATCATACTGTACACATGGTCGATTTGAGAAAGCGGATGTTCTATTTCTTGCAGTAAAACCTTATAGATGCGGCACCATTCAAAGATGGCGGCCGCGCTTAAACAGTAAGTACCCTGCTGGAGAGAAGAATGAGCAGCAAGGATATTTATTTCAAGTACAAGCACACCACCTGGGGAAGGACAGTTTCACCATGAAAGGCATCACGAGCCTCGCAAAATAACTCAAGAAAAACTTGATGTACTATCTAAATAGGTATACTCACTGTAATTATGAAGTGTCATTTTTTCTATTTTTTAATTAGTGCTTCTAGCACAAACATTTTATTAAAAAATAACACTTTGCTATCATATGGCATTTGCAGAATTATTTACACCATACAAGTAATGTTGCTTCACTTTCAAGGTGGTCTTCATATTCAACAAATAATATGTTCCAGCTGCTGCTGACCCTAAAATGAAACCACCTCGTGCTCTGCATTGGAAAAAACGCCTATTGCCCCGGTGCAAAATAAAATAGCAACTGCAGCCCCATCTATATGTTTTTAGAAAACAACTAAAACATTATGACACAGGTAAAGCAGTCTGTAGCCAGACCTAAAAATAAAAGGTGCAGAGGGGAGGCGAGGGGAGTCAGAAACCTCGGTTATAAATTACACTCTTTAGCAGGCAACCAACACTGCAGGCACAGACTGAAATACTCAGCACATCCTTGGCACAACTGAGTTCCAAGCACCACACTTACTGATCTAGAAAGGACACGCCTGCTTCATCAACAAAACTACAACCCACAGATCCTCAGTCATTCTACAGATTTCAGGGAAGTTGTGGGTCGAGCCTACAGATTCCCAAGTCCCCCTACAGCTTTGGAGAGGTTGTGGGTTGAACCTACAGATTCATCAGTCACCCTGCAGCTTCGGGGAGGTTGTGGGTTGAACCTACAGATTCATCAGTCACCCTGCAGCTTCGGGGAGGTTGTGGGTTGAGCCTACAGATTCCTAAGTCCCCCTACAGCTTCGGGGAGGTTGTGGATTGAACTTACAGATTCATCAGTCACCCTACAGCTTCAGAGTGGTTGTGGGTTGAAGCCTCAACGGGAAGGGCTTCACTCCAAACCTCTACACCTGCAGTGCACCTAGAGTGCGCCCTGCTGAGCAGCTGCGGGGGCTAGTGACGTGCATTTTAGGTTTCAAGACAAAAATTTTAACCGGATTTCATTGAGACTGGGAGCTTTTCCATTTAAAGACCTTTACCCAAACTGGAAATGGTCCTGGCCCACTACGGAATGCCGCCCTTTGTGGGCATTATATTGTTAGGGGAATTGTCCAGCCGGACGATTTATTTCCCTGATACAAAAGTAATTCTAAAAACAATAGAACACTGGGTGTGATAGAAGCGGGACACCGTCCGGTGTCCGACTAACACACTGAGAAGACATACAACATACAAAATAACAGGCAATAGCAGGACATCTGATTGGAATAAGACATAAACCAGACAATCTAAAGTATACACATATGCAAGAAAAAATATATAAACAATTTATGCATTTAGTGTAATGTGTCGACGACGTTTCGAACCATACTTAATGAAGGTTCATCCTCAGGACAGAGGGTAATTGCCTTAAAGTTACACATTTGCGAATATATCACAATTGTGTGGCACTCAATAAAGGAAAATTCCTTAGACTTGATAGTTTGCTTAAGAGCAAAAGACAAATTTGATCGTTTAAGAGTGCCCTCGATAATGGGGTCCGAGAAACAATGGTCACGGTACCCTGGTCTGGTAATACAGATGGCAAGGCCTCAATGGGGGTTCTTGCTCGCACCGGGAATCAGCGCCTGTAACTTTAAGGCAATTACCCTCTGTCCTGAGGATGAACCTTCATTAAGTATGGTTCGAAACGTCGTCGACACATTACACTAAATGCATAAATTGTTTATATATTTTTTCTTGCATATGAGGAGGCTCGACAGTCCAACCGGCATGCAAGGCGATAACGTTTTTGAGTCTAGCGGAAAACCAATTCGAAAACAGTGACAGATGAATTGAACATCTCTTCTCAGATTTACCTTGTTTACTCAAATCAAAACCTTGCAGCTCACATGACTATAGCAGCAGCACTTTACGTACAAGAAATGCGTTACTTACCTGTAACTGCAGTTATCCAGTATTGGTATCTTTCATAGATTCACATGCCTGAATCATTCCCCGTTTGCGGGGTGGGAGTCCCCGGTATATAAAAAGAGTAATGTCATATAGACATATACAGAGTAATAGGCCAGAGGCCTCTCATTAGTAACATATCCATGTCCTTTTGTAAAAAGGACCAAACTTTGGCCAAGAGCCAATCAGATATCACCACCCTCTAGAACCTTCCTGGAAGGAGCCCTAGTCCCTCAGATTTTCGTAAGCACAGTGCTAAGTAGTACCTACTGAGAGAAGCAAGGTGAGCCCTTCCAGGGGAGGTGGGTGGGTTGCGTGTGACTCTATGAAAGATACCAATACTTGATAACTGCAGTTACAGGTAAGTAACGCATTTCTTAACCAGTATTATAGGTATCTTTCATAGATTCACATGCCTGAATCAGAGTAGCAAGCAATAACCGGCACATTTCTTAGAGAACAAGCTGTAAAATCACATGATAATAGAATATCAAACATGAAATACAGTAAGTAATATGATACTCTAAACATAGAGAAATGTGCAAGAAGGTAATAGGATGGAGGGGTGAAAGGAAGAAGGCTCACCTCTAGTGAAATAGATTGCGTAGCACCGCTTGACCCACAGCTGCATCCTTCATCAGCTCTGAATCCAAGCAGTAGTGCTTGGTGAAGGTATGAGGTGTCTTCCATGTCGCCGCTCTGCATATGTCGATGATGGGTACCCCAGCGAAGAGCGCCATAGAGGTGGAGACCGCTCTAGTGGAGTGGGCCTGGACTTTAGAATGCAGAGGATGTCCTGCCTGCTGGTGGCAGAAAGTAATGGCTGCCGAGATCCACCTTTAGATGGACTGCTTTGTCAATGGAAGACCTTTCCTGGGCCTGTTAAAGGCAATAAATAGTTGGTTGGTTTTTCGAAATTGTTCTGTTCTATGGATGTAGAACTTCAGACATCTTTTGAGGTCTAAGGAATGGAGAGACCTTTCCGCTGCAGTGCTTGGGTTCGGGAAGAAGGACCGCAGAACTATAGGTTCATTCAGGTGAAAGTTGGATGGAACCTTTGGTATGAATTTAGGATTAGGTCTTAAGATAACTCCGTCCTGTTTGAACTGTAAGAAAGGATCTTGAATAGAGAAGGCCTGGAGCTCACTCACTCTCCTTGCTGATGTGAGCGCTAGTAAGAGAGCTGCTTTCCATGATAGATATTTGATGTCGGATTTGTGTATTGGCTCAAAGGGGCGTTTCATTAACTGATCCAGTACGATGTTGAGCTGCCAGGTGGGTGGCAAAGCCCTCACTGGAGGGAATGTCCTGAACAATCCTTTCAGAAACTGCTTGATCAGTCTATTGGACCAGAGAGAAACACCAGACAAAGAACGCCTATACCGAGATACAATTCAGAAAAGGGGGTGGTGATGAACAGAGTGTCTGAATTAAGCAGATCACTCTTACCCAGTCCAAAGATCACGGCTTGATCCATCAACGTTATTTAGCTCACTGCCCCATCCCAGCTCAGAACCTGGCTATATGCAAATTAGTCTGTCCCTGGCCCAGTGCATCATGGGAACAGGGCAGACCAAACTACCAAGCCAATTCTTCACCAGAAAGGAGACAAGCTACCGGGGACCGGTTTCTGGCATTTCAGCCTCGTCGGCCCGGCTTGCTTGAATCCTGATGGAGCAGTGAGCAAGGGACTCATGTCTGAGTATACCCTGCCACACCTATAGTGGCCAAAAAAGATTCAGAAAAAGGGGGTGGTGATTGCACCATCAGGATTCAAGCAAGCCGGGCCGACGACGGCTGAAATGCCAGAAACCGGTCCCCGGAAGCTTGTTTCCTTCCCAGTGTAAGAATTGGCTTGGTAGTTTGGTTTGCCCTGTTCCCATCATGCACTGGGACAGGAACAGACTAATTTGCATATAGCCAGGTTCGGAACTGGGATGGTGCAGTGAGCTAAAAAACGGTGTTGGATCTAGCCCTGATCTCTTGACTGGGTGAGAGTATTCTGCTTAATTCAGAAACTCTGTCCATCACCACCCCTCGTTGTTAAATATTTTGTCCACCCTAAGCGTGGAAGGGTATACTCAGATGTGAGTCCCTTGCTCATTGCACCATCAGGATTCAAGCAAGCCGGGCAGACGACGGCTGAAATGCCAGAAACCGGTCCCCGGAAGCTTGTTTCCTTCCCAGTGTAAGAATTGGCTTGGTAGTTTGGTTTGCCCTGTTCCCATCATGCACTGGGACAGGAACAGACTAATTTGCATATAGCCAGGTTCTGAACTGGGATGGTGCAGTGAGCTAAAAAACGGTGTTGGATCTAGCCCTGATCTCTTGACTGGGTGAGAGTATTCTGCTTAATTCAGAAACTCTGTCCATCACCACCCCTTGTTGTTAAATATACCGAGATGCAGACGCCAGGTGAACTTTTATTGAGGCGTGGGCCAACCCCGAGTGAGCCAAATGAAGCAGATAAGGCAGGATCTGTGCTGGCGAAGATTCAAATGGGTGTATCCTGTTCGTCTTACACCATATACAGAATCTTTTCCACTTCAGGGAATACGTCTTGTTGGTACTGTCGGCCCGGGCCAAGACTACCCTGCATTCTTGAGGAATGTCTACTTTCTGGAACTCTCTGTACTCAGGAGCCAAGCCGATAATTTGAGAGATTGTGGATCCGGATGTTGGACTTGCCCGTGGTTCATTGTCAGGAGAGTCAGGCTTGGCCTGAATGGAATTTGCGGTTCCAGCGACCGGAGGTGAAGTTCCGTAAACCAGTGTTGGCGTGGCCACGCCGGGGCTATCAGGATTAGGGTGCAATGCTCTGCCTTCATTTTCCTGAGAACCCTGGGAATCAGGGGAAATGGAGGAAATGCGTAAGCGAAGACTTTGCACCATGCGATGGAAAATGCATTCCCGAGAGACCCCTTCTGGGGATGCCAGCTTGCGTAGTATTGGCATTTTGCGTTGAGTTGTGTCGCAAACAGATCCAGGGGAGGTTTGCCCCAACGGGAGAATACGGAGTTGAGAAGATGTTGATCCAGCTCCCACTCGTGGCAGATGGAACGTTGCCTGCTTAGAGAGTCCGCCAGGGTATTGTCTGCCCCTGGGACATAATCTGCTCGTAAAGAAATATTGTTTCGAAGCAGCCACTCCCAAATACGTTGAGATTCTAGCGACAGCGTCAGAGATCGAGTTCCCCCTTGTTTGTTCAGATAGTGCATTGTGGTGGTGTTGTCCGTTCTCACAAGCACTGGGGAACCCTTGATCCGAGGCAGGAATGCTCTTAGTGCCAGGTAGACTGCCCTCAATTCGAGAAGTTTGATATTCAGCTGCTTTTCTGTCTGAGACCATAGCCCATTGATCTGGAGTTCTTGCAGATACGCACCCCATCCCTCCAATGAAGCATCTGTGGTGATCACATGTGGAGAGATTGGTAGTAGGAATGGAAGGCCCTGGTCCAGATTTTGAGGTTGAAGCCACCAGTCTAGGGCCTGCACAATGAATGGAGTGATCCGGATTAGATCGTCGAAGGATCCTGCACACTGGATCCACTGAGTGGATAGTGCCTCCTGCAGCGGCCGCGTACGAAGACGGTAGTGTGGGATCAGCAGGATGTTGGAGGACATCATCCCCAATAATGACTTGTACAGGCGCACTGTGATGGTCTTCTTGGCCTGAATCCGGGCTGCTAGAGACCTGAGTTTGAGCTGACGTTCCTGTGAAGGAAAGGCTTTTTCCTTTCCTAATCCGTATCCAGGACTGCCCCCAAGAAAGTGAGGCATTGGGAAGGCTGAAGTACAGACTTTTCTTGGTTGAGAGTGAGTCCCAGGTTTTCGAAGAGTTGCAGACAGGCGTCTGAGGACCTGCTCGCGCCTGCGAAAGTAGGTGCCTTGACGAGCCAGACGTCCAAGTAGGGGAAGACTTGGTGATGGTGTTGGCGAAGATATGCTGCCACCGGAGACAGACATTTTGTAAAAATGCGAGGAGCCGATTTCAGTCCGAAGGGCAGCACCCTGAACTGGTAGTGTCTGCCCGCCACCGCAAACCTGAGGAATTGTCTGTGGTTTTTGTGGATCGGTATGTGGAAATAGGCGTCTTGGAGGTCTAAAGACACCATGAAGTCTTTGGAATCAAGGAGCTGCAGCACCTCCTGAATGGACACCATACGGAACGACTGTTTCTTGAGGTATCCGTTGAGGTCTCGTAAGTCCAATATAGGTCTCCATTTTTTCTCCTTCTTCCTTATTAGGATGAATCGGGAATAGAATCCTTTGCCTTTCTGATCCTGAGGCACTTTTTCTATAGCTCTTTTGGGGAGCATTATAGAGAGTTCTTTTTGTAGGAGATGTAGATTCTTGTGGAGGATTCGAAGGAGGAGTCTCCACAAACTCCAACTGGACTAGCTGAAGGACCCAGCGATCCGTTGTAATCTGCTGCCAATTGTGGAGGAAAAATGAGATTTTTCCTCCAACTGCGTAAGGTGGAGAAGAAATGGAGGCCTGCGGTAGAAAAAGGTCATTGCCTTCTGGCTGTGACTTTCTTCCCTCCGCGTCCACAAAAGGAAGATTTGTTGTATGATGACTGATTTTGATGCTGCTGCCTTTGTTGGTACTGGGGTTTGTACTGCTGGTTTGAGTTGTATGATGATTTGTACCCCCGATAGCCACCTCGTGAAGGTTGTCCTCTTCCTCTGGAGCCCCGAAAGTTAGTATTTCTGAACTGAAGAGTACCTAGGGCTTTCGCGGTCTCAGTATCCTTTTTAATACCTTGCAGCATGTCGTCTATGTCTTTCTCAAACAGTAGCTGGCCATCGAACGACATGTCCAATATATTGGCCTGCACTTCCGGTCGGAAAGATGTGGCCTTAAGCCACCCTTGGCGCCTTAGGACTGCAGCCCCTGCCAATTGTCTGAATCCTGTGGAGGCGATATCCATTCCCATGTCGATCATTTTAGAGGCTGAACGTTCGCCCTCAAGAAGGATCTTTTTTGCTTCTTCTTTTTGGTCTTCTGGGATAGTACCCAAATATGGAGCAATATCAGCCCACATTTGGCGGTTGTAGCGCCCTAACAGGGCTAAGGAGTTAGCCGCTCGTACAGTGAGGGCCGACATGGATAAAAACCTTTTGCCGATGTTATCCAGTTTACGACCCTCTTTATCTGGTGGCGCAGTCAACGCCGCGGATGGATTATTAGATTTACGCTGCGCAGCTTGGGTAATGACAGAGTCTGGTTTTGTGTGTCCTGTAAGGCATGCAGGAGCTGTGTCAGGAGCCTTATACTTTTTTTCGAGCCTAGGTAGGACTGGAGGCAAAGATGAAGGATTCTTCATTATTTTCACCCCCTGATCCCAAATATACTCAATAATGGGAATGGATCTCACAGCCCTTTGAAATGGCTCTTTAAAGTCATACAGGAAACAATCCTGAGGCTGTGTGGTCATTTCGATTTTGAATCTTGAAGCAGCCCTTTCTAAGATGTTGTGGAACCCTCCGATGTCTTCCGGAGGAGAGTCTGCCTGTGCTTGGTCAGGGGAAGCCGGAGCTGGAATAACGTATTCATTCCATTCGTCTTCCTGCAGTTCTCCTTCCTCTTGCTGCTCACCCTCGTCCTGTGCTCCTCCTTCCTCTTCATCAGAAGACTGTAAAGGAGGCAAATAAGCAGTGTCCGGTTGAATGACCAGCAAAGGCGGCCTAGGGCGAGGTGGAGGGGTAGGTATCACAACTGGCAGTTGCGGCCCAACTGGAGGAGGCGGATTGGAAGGAAACCGCTGCTTATAATCCGCAATGAGAAATTGTAAATCCGTCACTTTGGATGCTGGAAGACCCACCATAGGTTGTGACGGTGGAGGTGGAGTAGAGTGATATTCCTCCTGGAAATCCATTCCTTCCTGATCCAGGTCTTCACACTCTGAACTTTCATGGATTTTAATGTTAAGTTCTGATGGGTTGGTAGCAGTCTGAAACAGTGAGCCATCCTCAGAATCCTCCATGTCCAACAATTGAGCCGGCGGCAGTGGCTGGACTCTACTTGGTGAGGTCAATTCTGGCATTAAAGTACGCTTAGTTATCCTGAAGTGTGTATACGAGTACTTCAAGGAAGGCGATCCTGTCGTCGGTGAGCCCGTCGACGGTATGGTCGTCGACGGGGGAACGTCGACGGTTATAGCCGGCGTCGACGGCGGCGTCCTCGTCGACGATGAACTGTCGACGACAGCGTCGACGACGGTGTTTGTTCGTCGACGCCAGCGTCGACGCTGGAGACGTCGTTGATGGTCCAGTCGACGGCTTTGTTTTCGTCTACGCTGGTGTCGACGTCCTCGTCGACGGCTTCGTTGACGATGGAACTGTCGACGGAGGCTTCACTGACGTCGACGAGGATTTCGTCGACGATGAAGAAGGTTTCATCGACGTCGATGCGGCTTTAGTCATCGACGATGAATTTTGTTTTGTCGACGAGGAAGCACTAGTCGACGCTTCATCGTCGATTTTTTAACCATTATTACAGACGGAATGGACCTACCCGTCGACGACGAGGCTGAAGTAGTTGTCGACGTTGAGGAGAATGACGATGCCATTGATGTGGAGATTGTTGTCGTCGACGTTGTTACAGTCACCACTGAAGATGTCCTGACAGGCTTTTTGAAGGTAGTATCCTGAAGAGAAACCTTCTCAGCCATGGCCTTTGAACGAACCTCTGAAGACTTGGGCGTCTTCTTTTGAGGTGGCTCCAAAGATGGTCCTGGGGATGACGTTCTAGGCCTTTTGGGAGAGGAATGAGTACTTTTGATGGAACACTCACTCTCCCCTGAAGAGACAACCCGGTCCTTGTCTTTAAGTCTCTGGAGCCAGAGCAGCAGGCGTCCCTCTCTGTCCTTCAGAATTTTTGTCGAAAAAGTGCGGCCGACCTTGCAATCCTTTGCAGAGTGGTCAGGGTAGAGACAGTGAAGGCAGTCTTCATGCCTGTCATCAACATGAAGCCTCTTTTTCCCCACAAGAGGCACAGGATCTAAACAGACCTTTTTTAAGAGTGTCAGCCATGATCAACTGAAAAACTCCTCACAGAGAACAAACTTCTGAGAGAAAAATATTGAAAAAGGTAAAGAATACCAGAAAAACTGAGCAGAGCTCAGAGGAGACTCCCTTAGCACGGCGTGCGGTAGAAAATCTGAGTGACTAGGGCTCCTTCCAGGAAGGTTCTAGAGGGTGGTGATATCTGATTGGCTCTTGGCCAAAGTTTGGTCCTTTTTACAAAAGGACATGGATATGTTACTAATGAGAGGCCTCTGGCCTATTACTCTGTATATGTCTATATGACATTACTCTTTTTATATACCGGGGACTCCCACCCCGACGACGGGGAATGATTCAGGCATGTGAATCTATGAAAGATACCTATAATACTGGATAAGTGATGAAACTATCGTAGCCTGCGTTCAGTTCAACCCAAATACATTAGAAGCCTGCTTTCTCTAGTAGGGCCGGACATCAAAAGCCCATATGCAATGAACTAAAATTGTTTTTAACATTACTTTTCAAATATATTTTAACACGTATAATGCAACGTCATTGAAATTAGTACTACTGTTGAATAATTTTTACATATTTTGTGGGTAAATTGTATCGTCCTTTTAAGATTTTAAATGAAATCGTATAGAAGTTTTTTTCCTCAGGTGTTACTAAATGCTAAAAAGTCACTCTATCGGAGGACATTTAAGTTATTAACTTGAATAAATAAAAAGGCTGCCCTGCCATCGCCTCAAATTAAGTCCCCATGTCATGTAACAGGATTTCTTGGGGCTTCACTATCAGGCTTGAGTTCACGGGGTGCCATTTTCAGGGGTACCATGCTAATTGGTGTGTCTAACCCTGAAATATCCTACCTCTTTTTAAGTCTCGCCTAGCACTGCTCGCTCGGCGAGACATATAGGGGAGAGAGGAGATTTCAGAGGAGGACTTGAAGCCCCACACATCATTTTCATTGGGTTGTGTCAGTGTTTATGCTAAACGCTGGCTTCCCATTGAAAAGGATGCTTTTAGGTCACTTCCCTTTCTCCCTTTTGGACGGCCCATCCGGACTGAGTCGTCTGCTTTACGGCTGTCTTGAAGCACTTTCTTATCTAATTAGCATGGCCTTAGCGTGGCCATGCTAATTAGAAACAGATGGCCCCCCCTAAAGATAAGAAAGTCTACAGGCACTACCCTGCCCACTGAGGCTCGAGCGAGCCCGCGCGGCTCTCCGGTCTCCCCCTGGAGGGGAGGGGGCATCGCAGGGCGAGTTAGCAGCAATCTGAATCAAGCCTACGCCGGGCTCATTCCAGTCGACAGACCGTGAGTCGAGACTGAACTATATAATTTGCACTTCACTCTCTATATTCGGGTCGGACAGCGAACTAATGAGCTCTCCCCTCGCACAGTGTCACTTGTATTTATATCTCCTGTAAACTTTCAAGGGGACACGGGCTTCTTCAAGGAGCCTCTGCTGCGCTCGGGTGGGCCCCCAGTATCTGGAGGGGCCTTCCTACAGTCAGTGATGCATAAAATGTGGCTGCTTCAGTCCCTGAAGGAAGTCGCATGTCTCACTCACTGGTGAGTACGCCGAGAGTCAGGGGTGAATGCGTGTTTGTGTTGCAGGTGTGGACCCTGGCGTGTGGAAGGTGCCACACGAAGCCCAGTTGAGGCAGTGTAGCAGATAGTGCTCTGCTGTTGTGTTTACACTGCTCGCCACATGTTGCCCTTGTAAGATAACTTCCCTCGTCAGGATTTAAGCCCAGTGCTGGAGGCTGGCGCACAGTCAGTGTCACCCACTCGCCACTTTCCTTTCTAGGTGAAAAAGAAAGTTGCAGAGTATGAAACCCGTGTAAAACGTCTGGTCTAGGTATTCCAGTTTTGATAGGTTTTAAAAGGATTTTATGTTTTGTTTTTAGTTAGAAAGTCAGCAAACCTGTATATGTTTGTATGAAATCACTTTTATATAATCTTCTTGAAATCTTTTGCAAAAAAAACATTTTTAAGATAAAGAGAATAGAAGTAATTTCGATATTGTATGGTTTTTATTAACTGAAACAAAGATGGTTTCATTTTTCAGTCTCACATGTCAAACGTGCACTGAGACACATTTCAAGGAATCATAGCGTTCCTTACAAGGCGAGAGAAAAGCATGGCCTTTCCATGCTGACGCGCTCAGCCTTTCAGTATTTTCGCAAGCTTGCCTTCCATGTTTCCCCATTCTCGCCCGTGAGCTCTTCCCTTCCAGTCAATTAAAGCCAAGGGCTCTTTTCTTCCTCAGCCATTCACTAGGGGTTAGGCAGGCCCGGATGGCTCTCTGAAGCACGTGCAATGAAGGTTACCGGCCTGCAAATCTGGGCACCTTAAACCTCTGCCCTTCAGGCCACACGCAGATCTCTGATAGCTCCGCCCACCGAGCTATGGCGTCCATAAACTTACATTTCATGCAAGTTTGTGGTGCATGCTGACAAGAGGTCGTGGGGGAAATTGTAAGGTACAATATCGGACCTTATTCCCTTGATTATTTTGTCGTCCCTGATTATTTTTTAAGAGCTTTTCTCAGGGCACCAGGAAGAGATGGATTTTGCTTTCTTTTTGGTCGGCCATGCATTACAAATCACACCTCGTGAAGATGGTTCGAGGAAGGATGTTTGGACTGATGCTGGGGGAAGCACACCGCGAGAGGAGCGAGGGCTGCTGCTGATGTCGTCCATTACACATCTGGAATGGATTGCACTACCGGCGTGTGGGGGGGGGGGGGAGTTGTGTGTGTGTGTTTCAGTAGAGGTGCAGATAGTCAATTGCAATAGCATAATTAAACATGAACATGTTTCTTGGATAGTTTATTGTGTGCTTTACGGATTAACATTTAATTTATTGTCTGGTTGTCTTTCTCGTTGTGACATTAAAAAAAAACATTCAATCATCACACTGGTGTGGACCGCAGATATGGTTAGAACACGAGACACTTTGAACCAGACCTTTATCCTCATTATGTGTGCCTGGGACAGGGTATCTCAATATTGTTGTGGGTTTTTTGACTCGGACACTCACGGGGGTTACAGGGTATTTTCCCCCGTCCTGGCAGCACCGTTCATACACTGAGCATAATAAACACCACGCATACAAGCCAGAGCACTAATCTCCCTGTCGTTACTAAAAGCCCTACACAGATATAGCAACATTTAAATTATGTTGAATCCGAGATTTTTGGTGGTCTCTGAAACTTTAAATTTCAACCCTGCAGCTCTCACCTGCACAGCACCATCCCTACATACGAGATATGGTCAGTAACGAACATGCGCTATGCAATGCAATTGGTGTTTCCTTTGGTATTGTAAATAACGATGGCTTTGCATTTTTTTAAAGGCATTGCCATTTACAATGCCAATAGCTCCAAAATTGGCAGTTGCGAGGCCTATTGCAATGTAAATGCTTGTTTGGTGACAGTGTCAATAGGCAAATGCTTTGGGCAAAACTAAAACATCAGGGCCTACCGGACTCAATTCTCTTGCCCATTATCAACCTATATACCGGAACGTGGATGCAGGTAAAAATCGACAACGGGCACCACTTGACCAGGAAGATCTATACTGATGATGGACCAAAGCAAGGCTGCGTCTTGGCTCCACACTTATTTAACTTATTTATGAGTGGCCTGACAGAATGCTTAGACAAGGTCAACGCTCATCCTCCCAGGCTAGATACCTTTCTTCTAACGCACCTATCATACGCGGACGACGTGGTACTGTTGAGCCAGACAAGAATCGGCCTTCAAAGCCTGCTACACGACCTGTCCAGCTATACAAAAAGGAACCTGCTAACAATAAATATCAGGAAAACAAAGACATTGCTCATTACACGACGTCGCAAAAATCAGCCAATTTTCCAAATAAACAATGACCACCTGGAAGCCGTGAACAGCTATAAATACTTGGGGGTATACTTAGATAAGCGCCTAAACTTCCAAGAGCACTTTAAAGCCGTAGAAAACAAGGGGGAAACCCTACTGCACTCCTTTGCCAGACTGGCAACCGAGCTAAAGGGTCCTCTCGTATCCCCTTTGCTAATTGCAATTAAAGCAAAATTACTGCCCACAATAGCATACGGCAGCGTCTTGCACCACGGGAAAAGTGCCACCCTCCTGGACAAAATACAAACTAAAGTCTTCAAACGGGTTTTTGTGTTACCAAATAGTTCTTCTCCAGCTCAAGTTAGACTTGAGTTCGGACTACAATCTCAAGTTTTACTGAAAAAATATGAAGCCATCAAATTCTGGTACAATGTCTGGAAGAACAAGGAGAACATAATGAACGGCGCCCTCTGGGAGACAATCCAGACTAGTCCGAACTCCGACTATTCAAAGTACCTAAAACTTTCATTGGAAGCAACCGAGCTGGGAAACATATGGGAAACAAAACTGTCAGTTCCTTCGTTTAACCAGGTGGTCAAAAGGATTGCTAAGAAACACTCGTTTCTTATTGACAAAATAACTTTTAGCACCCGAGCCCACGCCTGGATGACTATTAAATCGTACACAAGGCTCGCTCCAGCAGTTTACCAAGACACCGCATTCTCGCTGACACTTAAACGTAAATTCCTCCATTTACGGATGGGCATTTTCCCCACAAAACTAGACCAACCCAAATGGAGACCGCAAGAAACAACGGAATGCGATCTTTGTGGTGCAGGTAAACAAGACATTATTCACTTAGTTTGTATCTGTCCTGCCATGTATCAAGATCGGAGGCACTGGCTGAAAGACAAACTCAACGAGCAAGGAGTCCGCACCTGTCGATCCGCGATAGTCCAGATTCTATGTTCAGTGGACCCACAACTGATCTGCCGATCAGTAAAATTTCTGGACAGCTTTGTGAAAAAACGAGGCCTACTGCCATCGAACCGATCCTCGCCGAGACCTAAGAACACTGCTCGAATGACAATTTTGTGCTCCAGCAAAGCTCACTGGAACCAGTGACAGCCTTTTTGTAACATAGTTTTTATACTCGTCTTTTAAACTTTCTTCCCCTTCCCTTCTACTACTTATTACTCCTTCCCCATTCCTTAAAAGTTGTTTTAAATGCCGCAGAATGTTATACATTGTAATGGTTTTAATTAACCGAGCAATAAAGAATTTACTTACTTACTTGTTTGGTGACAGTGTGCTGTCGAGGACGGAGCAGCGGCCACCTGAAAGGCGAGTCTTCACATGAATCTCTGAGCCCAAGCCTCCAATCTACTAAACCTGAACCTTCACACGTGCCAGGAGTGTGAGGGTGCAGACACCATGACATCAGGGCACAGGCATGTATATGTGTGAGGGGAAGAGCATGACTTCAGGCCTCCGACTAGCTGCAGAAAGACGTGTGTGTAAGAGACAGTGTGACACTAGGACCCAAAAACTGTAGCTGTAGAGATGTGTGTCAGGGACATGGTTGTAATAGAGAATGAGACTGTAGTAATCAGGACAACACAGGTATGATGAAGTCAACGTAGCTTTATTGTAGAGTAGATAAAGCAGGTAAGAACGTCTCTGTCCCAAGTCCTAAGTATCCGTATAAAGTCCCACGGGCTGAGCAGCTAGCAGGCTGCTCCCGGTGGGCCTGCTACTGATTACTACAGAGACATCAGGACTCAGACTGTAGCTGCAGATAGATGTGTGCGAGCGAGATCTGTGTGCAGGAGACCGTGTGACACCGGGAGACGCAATCTCTAGCTGCAGAGATGTGTGTGAGGGTCACAGACTAAACACATTTTAATACGGTTGTGCTCTAAACGTTCAAGAGTGTTGGACATACAATGAGTGCACGCTGGTTTATTTGTTTACATTTTTGGTCTAAGAAACATTGAGATGACTATTTTTCGCTGTCAGCTCTGTGGATTTTTCCCTCCTTAAAAGCAGAAATATGAAAACATTCCCGCAGGTTGTGACATTTCATGCCTTGCACTCATGAGACATTTATTTAGATGCCCAGCCAAGTTATTTTCAGGCGGGCCTCCTCCGACCCTGGCTGCAATTCCGTTCCTACTCTCACACAGTTACCATCCTTAAGATGCTTGCAGACGTCATGTGGTACTTCACCAGCAGAGAGGCACTACAGCCTGTGGTGAACTTGTGTGACAAGTGAAGCTCTGCAGCAACCACGTGCAGCACACGTGTCGCTCCTCCATGGCAAGTCTTTCGAGACGCTTTCCAACGAAGCCCTTTAATGAGTTCTGTTAATCCTTACAGCACTCTCGCTGATTATATTCATTTTAAGTAAGCCTTACGTGCTGCACACCGGTAGTGTTCCTCTATCCGCTGGTGCAATCCTGTTCAAGGTGTGCCACGTCACCAGCACACACTCGTGCAAGAGACGATGGTGCACAGAATACCAGAGCCTCTGGGAGAGCTTGGCGCATTTCACCACATCGGTACCGCCATCCCTCGCTGCGTGCTTGCGCACGTGACGTGCACGCCACCAGTGAAAGAGGCGCCGCGCAGCCTCCCCACGGGCTTCAATGGAGCTGGGGCCATGAGTATCCGGGCCGTGGTGCCGGCCGGGGTGAGGGACCCCCCGGGGGACAGGGGAGCAATCACACAAACTGTGTGTAACCAGAGTCACAGCACCGGAGATACTCACACACCTGGGGGGGATTCACCACAACCCCCGTGCGTGCACGGGCCCGACGGAGGGGGCGTGAGGAACGGCTTCAGATAATCCATAGTTTCCTCTTCGGAGCAGAACCATCTCTGGAACCCGTGAATCACCCTGGCCACACAGCAGGCGTGAAACGCGGCCCAGACGCGGCCGGCTCCCATTAGACGTGAAATTAGCGCTGCACTGACCCGAGCGGGGACCAGCGGGGCCCCCGGGACGGTCCAAAGGAGGGGGGCCTGGCCCCAGCACAGGGGGCGTCACTGATCCGAGCGGGGACCAGCGGGGCCCCGGGACTGTCCAAAGGAGGGGGGCCTGGCCCCAGCACAGGGGGCGTCACTGATCCGAGCGGGGACCAGCGGGGCCCCCGGGACTGTCCAAAGGAGGGGGGCCTGGCCCCAGCAGGGGGCGTTACTGACCCGAGCGGGGACCAGCGGGGCCCCCGGGACGGTCCAAAGGAAGGGGGCCTGGCCCCAGCACAGGGGGCGTCACTGATCCGAGCGGGGACCAGCGGGGCCCCCGGGACTGTCCAAAGGAGGGGGGCCTGGCCCCAGCACAGGGGGCGTCACTGATCCGAGCGGGGACCAGCGGGGCCCCCGGGACGGTCCAAAGGAGGGGGGCCTGGCCCCGGCACAGGGGGCGTCACTGATCCGAGCGGGGACCAGCGGGGCCCCCGGGACTGTCCAAAGGAGGGGGGCCTGGCCCCGGCACAGGGGGCGTCACTGATCCGAGCGGGGACCAGCGGGGCCCCCGGGACTGTCCAAAGGAGGGGGGCCTGGCCCCAGCAGGGGGCGTTACTGACCCGAGCGGGGACCAGCGGGGCCCCCGGGACGGTCCAAAGGAGGGGGGCCTGGCCCCAGCACAGGGGGCGTCACTGATCCGAGCGGGGACCAGCGTGGCCCCCGGGACTGTCCAAAGGAGGGGGGCCTGGCCCCAGCACAGGGGGCGCACTGGAGACCAGCGTGGCCCCTGGGACTGTCCAAAGGAGGGGGGCCTGGCCCCAGCACAGGGGGCGTCACTGATCCGAGCGGGGACCAGCGGGGCCCACGGGACTGTCCAAAGGAGGGGGGCCTGGCCCCAGCACAGGGGGCGTCACTGATCCGAGCGGGGACCAGCGTGGCCCACGGGACTGTCCAAAGGAGGGGGGCCTGGCCCCAGCACAGGGGGCGTCACTGACCCGAGCGGGGACCGGCGTGACCAGAGCGGGGACCGGCGTGGCCCCCGGGACTGTCCAAAGGAGGGGGGCCTGGCCCCAGCACAGGGGGCGTCACTGATCCGAGCGGGGACCAGCGTGGCCCCCGGGACTGTCCACAGGAGGGGCCCCAGCTCGAGGGCAGCCACCGACCAGAGCGGGGACCAGCATGGGCCCTGGTATTATCTGAAGGAGGGAAGCCTGGTCCCAACATATGGGGTGTAAAGCCTGGCAGCAGATCCTCACACCTTGCAAAAAGCCTGGCAGGAGACCCTCACACCGTGCCCGGCGCTTGGCAGCAGGCCCTCACTGTGCCTGACGCCAGGCAGCAGATTCTCACATTGGGCCCAAAGCCTGGCAGCAGATCCTCACACCATGCGAACGTCTGGCAGCAGATCCTCACACTGGGACTAATGCTGGCAGCAAACCCTCACACTGTGCCCGATGCCTGGCAGCAGATCCTCACACTATGCCAGATGTCTGGCAGCAGATCCTCACATTGGGACCAATGCCTGGCAGCATATCCTCACGCAGTGCCCAATGCCCGACAGCAGATTCTCCCTCCTTGCCCAATACCTGGCAGCAAATTTGTACTGTTCCAAATTCCTGGGGGCAGATCCTCCCATGGTGCCCAATACCTCCTTCGGAACACTATGCCCAACGCCTGGCATCATAGCCTCACTTCGTGCCTGTTAGACCTGGCATATTTGGTGTGTTTTCCGGTTGTTTTGCTTCGGACTTCCTGTTTGGACTGTGTGCTGCATTTCGTTTTCGCTCGCTTTAGAACTTTTATCCATAATTGGCATATTGGATTTACTGGTAAGTAGCTAGTAAAGTGCACTGTGTGTGCCCAGAGCCTGTAATTCAACCGCTACTAGTAGACCTGCAGCACAGATTGTGCCACCCACATGAATAGCCCTGTAACCATGTCTCAGACCTGCCACTGAAGTGTCTGTTTGGGCAGTTTTGAGCTGCCATGTTGACCAGGCAAGTGTGCCCACTTACCAGGTCCAAACCTTCTTTTATTACATGTAAGGTACCCCTAAGGTAGGCTCAAGGTAGCCCCATGGGCAAGGCGCAGTGTATTTAAAAAGTAGGACATGTACTGGTGTGTTTTAAATGTCCAGAAAAACAAAATTGGCAGTAGTTCACTATTGCAAGGACTATCAATCCAATAGCTTATTATTGGGGCTACCTTGTAACATCTTACAAGTGCAACTTTTAGTTGGGAAGTAATAGAGATTTAGAGTTTGGGTTCCCCAAACTCACAATTAAAAAAACATCTTTCAGTGAAATTGTTTTTTCAATGTATTTATTTATTTATATATTTATATAGTGCAACTGATACCCAGAGGCGTCTAGGCGCTTTAAGTCCAATCTCCTGTCAGACGTGAGGAACAGAAATTAACTAGGAAGCAGGGGGCGCACTGGAGACCAGCGTGGCACCTGGGACTGTCCAAAGGAGGGGGGCCTGGCCCCAGCACAGGGGGCGTCACTGATCCGAGCGGGGACCAGCGGGGACCCCGGGACGGTCCAAAGGAGGGGGACCTGGCCCCAGCACAGAAGGCGTCACTGGCCCAAGAGGGGACCGGCGTGGCCCACGGGACTGTCTAAAGGAGGGGGGGCCTGGCCCCAGCACAGGGGGCATCACTGACCCGAGCGGGGACCGGCGTGGCCCCCGGGACTGTCCAAAGGAGGGGGGCCTGGCCCCAGCACAGGGGGCGTCACTGACCCGAGCGGGGACCGGCGTGGCCCCCGGCACTGTCCAAAGGAGGGGGGCCTGGCCCCAGCACAGGGGGCGTCACTGATCCGAGCGGGGACCAGCGTGGCCCCCGGGACTGTCCACAGGAGGGGCCCCAGCTCGAGGGCAGCCACCGACCAGAGCGGGGACCAGCATGGGCCCTGGTGTTATCTGAAGGAGGGAAGCCTGGTCCCAACATATGGGGTGTAAAGCCTGGCAGCAGATCCTCACACCGTGCAAAAAGCCTGGCTATAGTGCAACTGATACCCAGAGGCGTCTAGGCGCTTTAAGTCCAATCTCCTGTCAGACGTGTGGAACAGAAATTAACTAGGAAGGGAAATGTCGCTGAGACTAGGCCTTAAACAGCCAAGTCTTCAGACCCTTCCTAAAAGATGACAGATCTGGTGAGTTTTTCAATGAGAGTGGCAATTGATTCCACAGTCTGGTAGTAATGTAAACAAGCTTCTGCCACCCCATTTAGATAGTCATGCTTTGGGAACTTCCCCCAGCCTGTGTGAAGCGGACCGCGGCATTCTGGTAGGTGCATACGAGAGGAATTGGTCAATGAGATATGCAGGGCCCTGGCTGTGCAGAGCCCTAAAGGCAATGCACAGTGCCTTAAAGATGATCCGTTTTTTCACCGGAAGCCAATGAAGAGTGTTAAGAGCCGCTTTTGCAGAGGCATATTTGGGTAGTCTAAAAAACAGACGGGCGTCTGAATTCTGTAAGACCTACAGTTTGGCAAGGAGGGCTTTATTAATTCCGACCAAAAGACTGTTACAGTAGTCCAGCCTCGACAGAACTAATGCCAAAATCACTGTTTTCTGCAGGTTAGATGGTATGTAGGGGAACATTTTCCTCAGGATCTTTAAGGTGTAGCAGATGGCTGAGGTCATAGCGTTCACATGGTGAGAAAAGGAAAGGGTGGGGTTAAGTTTCTAGCCTTAGGGACTGGAGTGGGAAGGGGAGCAAGTTCCATAGGCCACCAGTCCGAGGATCAACTTGAAACATCTCTGCCAAAAATGAAGGACTTACGTCTTATTGGAGTTTGAAGAAAACAAAAACACCAGCGCACATCACATCAGGTCACTATTATCCCTGTGCATTCAGCACCATTTTTCAGTTCAAATTCTTGTTTAAACACTCCTTCTCACTCCAATGGAGTCACGTGGTGTAGACAAAATTAGAATTTGATTTCTTTTAAAACAGTGCTTCACAGCCGACGCTCGTTTCGCCCCCTGCAGGCTTCCTCAAGGCAGATCTCCAAATTAGTCAACACTGTATATATCCCGCTTGTGACGTTCCTCTTAGAGTGAGCTCCACCCAACGTATGTTTCAATCTTTTCAAGCAAAAGTAGCAGTAGTCCTCATTTATTGTCTATCAGGAGCCATGATAAGTTCCATCATAAACGCCGTACCTTTCTCCGACCACAAATTCCGCAACTTATATAGGAAAGAGACAAGTTTTGATGTGCAGATCGGATATAGCAAATCCGCCTCTTTTTGTGATGTCTTATTGGAGTTTAGTTTGAGGAAATTCTCGAACATGCATCTACACACCTGTCCCATACAGACATGGAAATTGTGAATCGTGTTGCAGGAACCTTCTGAGGTGGATACTATGATCTGGATGTCATAGGCGTATGACACCATGGTAAATCCAAAGGATTTAATTAATCTGGCAAGGGGAACCACATATAAATTAAAAAGAGTCAGGCTAAGGGACGAGCCCCGAGGGACACCAGACGAAAGGTTGAAACTCTGAGAACAAAGGCTATCCAACTCCATAAATAGTCCCGGTTGGAGAGAAAGGATTTAAACAATGATAGAGCAGTGCAGACAACGCCTATTTTTTTGGAGGCGATGTAGAAGGAGGCCATGGTCCACTGTGTCGAACGCTGCCGACAGGTCCAACAAGATCAGTGCTGCCATGCCTCCCTTCTCTACAGAGCACCTAACTTCTTTGGACACCATGATCAATGCAAGCTTGGTGCTCTGTCCGCCTCGGAAACCATGCTGAGATGGTTACAGACTGCTGTTGTTTTTAAATTCCACGTTTGAAAATGCCACTTTTTGAAAGTAGTCAAGACTGATTTGCATATTGCTGGGTCTGAACTGAAGCAGCGAAGAGAGCTAAAGAATGATGATGGAGCTGGGACACCATAACTTCAGAACACTTCTGGACCAAGAGGAGATTCTGCCAAGAAGAAGAGCTGGAGAAGCTGTAGGAGGGGGATGTTTTTCACAGTGGGAACACACGGTAGGACTGGTTTGCATGCAAGCTCTCTCAAGACTTACAAAACTCATATCTGCAAGCCCAGAAAATTTCAAACAGCCGAGTCATACACAAAAGATGGAAACTACTTAGCACAAAGATTTGTTGCAGGGATTGGAATGCTCGGGTTGAGCTCTAGAGGATTGCATAAAATAGTGACTCATAGGAATACGCATGCACCATTAAATTAACATCGTATTATTGTAATAATTATGATCCATACATAAAGCCCTGATATTATTTGTATTCTGGTGCTGAGCCATTTGAAGTTGTTAATGTTCAGGATGTCTGTTATTTGAAGTTGAAAAGGGCTGACCTTCCTGTTCCTTGCACCACTCAAGTTATTTTCGACATTTCCCATTGAGGTGTTCAGTGGGATAGTGTATTGTCTCAGCCCCTTCTGTGTAGAATTGTCCCTTGTAAGCTTTAGGAGGGAAACTGCCAATCAGCTTGCTGCTGTGTTGTACTGGCCTGCTGCTTGCTGCTTCTGTCTTGGACAGCGACAGGACTGGACTGCGCTTTGGTAACCTCCTTGCCAAGGTTCTCCAAGGGCTTGCGTGTGCTTGCATGCTTTTAACAATTCTCATGGCAATCAAATACTTCACCTGCAGCCCCTGAACTCCTCCCCTGGGAGTTCTGCTCTGCCAAGTGGTGCCAATTCCAGTTCTGGGCCATTGGTGGTGGCATTGCAGCAAAGAGGAGAGTTAAATCCATGCATTGCCCTTTAGTGCCTGTTTTTCCTGATGCAGGACAGTCGTGCAGAAAAAAAAATCCACGCCTCACCACGGTGCGGACGAAGAATCAACACATCATCTGCCATGTGGCTGAAAGATCACCGCAGCCCAAGTCCGGAGCAACATGTCTCGGATGTCTAAGGCACCCGCTCCGACACAGGCCCTGCTGTGTGGCTGAAGAAATAGACGCATCACCTGCCACACGGCTGGAAAAATGGGCACAGCACCTGTTTGGTGCTGCATCAACCCAGCGCGTCCGGATTTTCTATGCGTCGCACCCGATGGCTAAGTTCTTAATCAATGTTGCCTAGTAGTAAGGAACCAAAGACGCATGTCTGGAGTTTGACCCATCATCTCCTCTCGCAGTAAGGAATCGACGTATCACCTCCCCTGACAGCGACTAACAGAGTCATCACCTTCCCTGCAAGTAATGAATCGGAGCAACGCTTTGTTTTAAGGCGTCTTATCTCCCTTGTACCTGTTTTCATCTTTGAATTTGACGCATCCCAGGTACTTTGCCATAAAAGTGTTGCATCCATAGTTTTCTATGGAATGAAGTATTTAAAACCGTTTAAATGTGATACCTTTACTTGTGTATGTTGGCTTTTTGCTCTTTTGGTTTAATCAGATAAAGACTGGCTATTTTTCGAAACTGGTGTGGTGTCCCCTTGTAGTGCTTTCACTGTGTTACTGTGTGCGTTTTGTACAAATGCTTTACACATTGCCTCTGAGATAGGCCTGACAGCTCATGCTAAGCTACCCAGGGGGTGAGCAGGGATTATCTTAGCTGTGTAATTCCCTTACCCTGACTAGAAGAAAGGGTCCCAACTTGGACAGGGTTCAAGCCACTGCCAACTACAGACCCCAATTTTTAACAAATTACTGGCTTCAGCTCACCCCTACACCTTTTTCAATGCAATGCATCTGGCAGCAGAGCAACATCCAATGCAGTGTGTCTGGCAATGCATCACGATCATGCCCGACGCATAAGGTTTGCAGTCCTGGCATTAATGCTGGCAGTGTGCCTATCCAGAGGTGAAGCTATGCTATACGACTGGTAATGTGATTGGTGGCATTGTGCGAGAGAATTGTCTTTCTACCTTGACCGAACAAAAAGAGTTCTCTGGACTACCAACTCTTCTTGGGATATGTCAGAGCCCAGGAAGGGAAAGTGGTACAGAGACAGACCATCTCCCAAAATCTGCTACACACTGGCGAAGAGAAAACACCCAGAGGGCTTGCGTGCTCATTCCACCTGAGCTGAGGCTGTGACCACTGCTCTAGCATGCGGAGTCCCGGTCCTGAACATCTGTCGGGAATCAACGTGGGCCTCACTGCACACATTTACCAAGCACCACTGCCTGGACAGTCAGGTCTGTAGGGATGGGAGCTTTGCTTGTTCGGTCCTGCAGGACTTTAGTGTGAAACGTTTTCACAGACCCTGCCTCGGGGAGGTATTGCTTGGGTATCTATTCTAAGGTAAGAAATCTGAAGCTAGAAATCTCTTCCAGATGAACAAGTTACTTACCTTTGGTAATGCATTATCTGGTAAAGGCTATATCTAGCTGCAAATTCCTTACCGAAACACCCATCCTCCCTGCTCTGTGAATGGATTTATAGACTTAGCGCTGTTTCCCCTTCAGGGCTCTACCTTTCACACACCAGTGGTCAATACTCTTCTTGGACCTGCACTTCTGACATGGAAAGTCGCAAAAAAAAAAAACTAATGTCAGCGGGTGAGGCCTATATAGGCACTGCACACAATACCACCTAACGGCACACAGTAGTCCTGCTTACGAAAAAATGTCAGGTTCCAGTCTCGCACCTGGCGATAATTCGAAGGTAAAGAATCTGCGGCTAGCAGGCTCTACCAGATTACGGGCATTTATGTTGGTAGCACGACTGTCGAGAGTTGAAGCCATGCTCCATCTCTGGCAGTGTGACGGGTGGCACTAAGGCTGACAGCATGCCAGTCCAGATATAACATAGTGCTCCATCTCTAGCAGTCTAACGTATCATTATTGCCGCCAGCATGCCTGTCTTATTGTGACTGGTGGCATTGATGCCGAATGTGCCTGTCTATAGTGGACACCAAGCTGTATTCCTGGCAGTCTGAATGGTGGCATTTATGCTCTCTGCAGGATTGTCCAGAGGGAATACCACATTCAGTGCCAAGCAGACCCTGCTGACTATGTAGTTCGCTCTAAGTCTCTCTTTAGTCCCAGGACAGGCGTGCACCAATAGTTCACAACAGTGGGTACCACACTGAGTGCTTGAGATAAAGACAGCTCAAATTGACCCCTGCAATGACCGGAGGTCACATACGAAAGTGGGGCTCACACAGCCCATCAGGAGCTCGCCTGGGACGAGTAGTCTCGGGCGGCCCATCAAGAGCTTCCCTGGGACAAGTAGAGCCCTGGGGCGACCCACACAAGAGCTTGCCTGGGAAGAGTAGAGCCTTGGGGCAACCCATCAGGAGCTTGCCTTGGACGAGTAGAGCCTTGGGGTGGCCCATCATGAGCTCGCCTGGGACGAGTAGAGCCTTGGGCGGCCCATCATGAGCTCGCCTGGTACGAGTAGAGCCTTAGGGCGGCCCATCATGAGCTCGCCTGGGACGAGTAGAGCCTTAGGGCGATCTATTATGAGCTCGCCTTGGGGCGATCCATCATGAGCTCGCCTGGGACGAGTAGAGCCTTGGGGCGACCCATCATGAGCTCGCATGGGACGAGTAGAGCCTTGGGGCGACCCATCATGAGCTCGCATGGGACGAGTAGAGCCTTGGGGCAACCCATCAGGAGCTTGCCTGGGAAGAGTAGAGCCTTGGGGCAACCCATCAGGAGCTTGCCTTGGACGAGTAGAGCCTTGGGGTGGCCCATCATGAGCTCGCCTGGGACGAGTAGAGCCTTAGGGCGGCCCATCATGAGCTCGCCTGGGACGAGTAGAGCCTTAGGGCGGCCCATCATGAGCTCGCCTGGGACGAGTAGAGCCTTAGGGCGATCTATTATGAGCTCGCCTTGGGGCGATCCATCATGAGCTCGCCTGGGACGAGTAGAGCCTTGGGGCGACCCATCATGAGCTCGCATGGGACGAGTAGAGCCTTGGGGTGACCCATCATGAGCTCGCATGGGACGAGTAGAGCTTTAGGGCGACCCATCAGGAGCTCGCCTGAGACCAGTAGAGCCTTGGGGCGACCCATCATGAGCTTCCCAGGGACGAGTAGAGCCCTGGGGCGACCCACACAAGAGCTCGCCTGGGAAGAGTAGAGCCTTAGGGCAACCCATCAGGAGCTCGCCTGGGTCGAGTAGAGCCTTAGGGCGACCCATAAGGAGCTCGCCTGACACGAGTAGAGCCTTGGTCAGACCCACCACGACCCTGATGTCACAGCTGTACCTTGGAGAGACCCATGCATGACCTTTCCTGGGATAAAGCGTTGAACAGAGTGATTTAAGACTGTTTGGGTCATGTGGAAAGTTGTACAGAGCCATCAATGACCTCATCTTGGTCTAGAGGAGTCTGGGTAATCAAAGTCGTACAAGGACAGGAAGAGTGAGCGCAAGAACACTCCAAGTAATGGACAAAAGTCCCAGTACTGCTTCTGGGAGTATCAACCATAGGGGGTGATGGAGTTAGCATGTTTCTTGCTGCCCAACACCGTGTGTAGTTCAGCAAGGGGCCTGTAATGTTTATTGCTTTACATCAATGAAATGGCTCATAATTATCTTACCCAAAGGGGTGCTGGGTCAGCATCGAGCTATGCCTTGATGACAAGCTCGATCACCTAGTGCCGGAAGTGACGGGCCACTGTACTCTAGCATGCGCCAGAGGAGAGGCACCACCCCCCACAGAGGACGGAGTACAAGACAGCCCTGGGATGCAAGGGCGCGGCTTGCGGTGCAGCGACTAGTGTGACTTTATGAAACCAGAGTGATGGAGGTCCCTTAGTCCGAACGGCCACATACACGGTTTCTATCAATCAATCAGGGGTTTGTAAAGCGCACTACTCATCTGTTCGGTCTCAAGGCGCTGCGGAGGGGTGTGTGCAGCTCAGGTGGAGTTGCACCCTCCGAAGGGTTCAGCGCTGCCTCGGCCCCCTCTTGGACCACTCGCTGCCGCACTCCACAAACAGCCAAGATCAGGTCCAGTGTGGACAGCACGGGGGTGGGCGGTAGAGAAGGGTCCAAGGCGGGAGAGGCCAGGGCCAGGACACTGCCCTTAGGCTGCAAGGTGTATGGAGAGGAAGGAGAGAAGGGTGGGGAGCAGAGGAGGGGAGTGAGGGAGAGGAGGAGGGCAGGAGAGGAGGAGGGCAGGAGAGGAGAGTGAGGGAGAGGAGGAGGGCAGGAGAGGAGGGTGGAGAGCAGAGGTGGAACACCGGACAGCTGGAGAGGAGGGTGGAGAGCAGAGGAGGGGAGTGAGGGAGAGGAGGAGGGCAGGAGAGGGGGGTGGAGAGCAGAGGAGGGGAGTGAGGGAGAGGAGGAGGGCAGGAGAGGAGGGTGGAGAGCAGAGGTGGAACACCGGACAGCTGGAGAGGAGGGTGGAGAGCAGAGGAGGGGAGTGAGGGAGAGGAGGAGGGCAGGAGAGGGGGGTGGAGAGCAGCGGTGGAACACCGGACAGCTGGAGAGGGGGTGGACAGCAGAGGAGGGCGGTGAGCAGTGGAGGGTGGACACAAGGCTTGAGGTAGACGAGCAGGCAAGTGGAAAGCAGGAGAGGTAGTGGACAGCACAAGAGGGTGGTAGAGAGCAGGGGCAGCTGGAGAGCAGGGAAATGTGACAAGTGGGGATAGAGAGCAGGGAGTGGAAATAGTAATCGGGGTGTGGAGAGGATAGATGGGAGCATAGATGACGCATAGGGGGCGGAGAGCAGTAACCAGAGGTGGAGAGCATAGGGGTGCTGGAGAGGCGGGATAGTAGGTGGAAGGAGGGATAGGAGGTCGAGTGCGAGGAACGGAGCTAGAGAACATGCAGTGGAGAGCATGGGGTGTTGCATATACAGTGGAGAGGTGAGTGGGTAAGGGATATGAAGTAGAGAGCAGGGAAGGGTGGGAGAGAACTGGAGGTGGAGAGCATGGGGGTGTTGGATGTAAGATAGATAGGTGGTTGGGGAGGTGGTATAGGAGGTGAAGCGAAGGTATAGGCGGTAGGAAGCAGGGAAGGGAGGCAGGGTGCAGGGAAGGGAGGCAGGGAGGGGAGGCAGGAAGCATGGAAGAGAGGCAGGAAGCATGGAAGAGGGGTAGGAAGGCAGGGAAGGGAGGCAGGGAGCAGGGAAGAGGAGCAGGGCAGGTAGGCAGAGGGCAGGGAGGTAGAAAGCAGGGCAGGGAGGCGGAAAGCAGGGCAGGGAGGCAGAAAGCAGGGCAGGGAGGCAGAGATCAGGGCAGGGAGGCAGAGATCAGGGCAGGGAGGCAGAGATCAGAGCAGGGAAGGGAGGCAGAGATCAGGGCAGGGAAGTGAGGCAGGGAGGTGGGGTAGGAGGAGAGCAGCGGGGGACGGGGGGACGGAGTACAGAAGTGGTCTGGGCCGCAGCGCCGCCGCTGGGCACTGAATCGAGCCGCGGTCCTCCAGCCGGGAGCCCGCCTCAGATTTTCCACTGCACGGCGGCCAGCCTGGTCGTGTGTCAGGGAGCCCGAGGGGAGGGCTGCCGGGGGGGCTCTGCGCCAACTCATCATGACCTCATAGGGGCTCTTAAATTGTGTACACTGAGGTGAGGGCTGGCGGGGGCCCGGGCCAGCTCCACCACACCATGACCTCATAGGGGTCCCTGATCTGGGTTCACTGAGGCGAGGGCTGCCCGAGGGGCACTGGGCCAGCCTCACCGCAGCTTGACCTCATGGGGGATTCCAACATGTATGCAGGGGAGGGGGGGGGGGGGGGGGGAGGTCTGCGCCAGCTCAGCGTGACCTCATAAGGGCTCCTAAACTGTGTACACCCATGGTGCCTGAGGGGCCCAGGCTCAGCGTGACCTCATAAGGGCTCCTAAACTGTGTACACTGATGTGAGGGGCCCCAGCTCAGCGTGACCTCATAAGGGCTCTTAAACTGCACACCAGGACCTCGCAGGGGCTCATTACACTGTCCAATGTGCAGAGCATAATCCGGGATATCCGCAGAGCACGCAAATGTGTCACATTGTGTACTGCAAGCAGGCCTTAGGCTGCACAATCAACACCTCACCAGCAACCTGCAGACAAGCTCCGGCTCCAACACCCACTCAAGCATGTCCCACAGAACGGTCTCAGCTATCACAAGCCACTCTCACGCACCGAACTCAGATACTCAGATTGTGCCAACACCCACTCCCTGCAGATAGGTCTCGGGCTGGTCCAGCAACCAACTATCCATACCTACGCCCCTCTTCTCCACCATGGATGACATGCGCATGACTCTGGACAGAGTAGGCAAAGTGGCCCTCACCCTCCAGGACATCTCCGCAGCATTCAACACAGTCTTCCACCCCATCCAACACAACAGCGGAATCCAAGGGCACGACTCTTTTCTGACTGGAAGCACCCAGTCAGCCTGGTAGCGTACCGTCCTTACCTACGGAGTTCCGCAAGGATCCTACGAAGCCGTACCCTATTCAACGCATAAAACATTCTTCTAGCCAGCATCTTCGGCTCTCATGACATAGTCCTCTTACGCCGACGACACAACTCATTCTTTCCCTCACGGACATGAAACAACAGTACCTGGATCAAGTTCAATTGCTGCATGACTGAAAATGCCCACTGGATGAAGAACATCATCTCCTTGTGTTTGCCCTAAGTTGGCAGGGTATGCCCAGGCGTGCGTACCTTGCTCACTTTGCCACTGGATTCAAGCTAGCCTGGCTGATAAGGGCTGTTACCTAAAACCGGTCCCAGGATGCTTGTTTCCGGTCTCAGGAAGGCTTGCCAGTTCGGGCTGGACTGTTCCCATGGGGCACAGTGTCAAGACTGATGTGCATATGGCTGGGTCTGAACTGGGGTAGTGAACTGAGCTAAAGAAATTCAACCCAGATCTGTGACTGGGGGTGAGTGTCTAAAAAGTTTCAACGCTCTGTTCATCTCCTTGTGAAAACGAACTGCCTCAAGCTGAACAACGACAGTGCTGGAATCGTATTCTTCGGGAAGAGCACATCACCATGGGACTCCAACTGGTGTCCAACAGAGCAAGGACCGACACCCACCCCCCACTACCCACGCCAAGAGCCTCTGGATCATCAACAGCCAACTCAACATGACCACCAAGCCACTGCCTTCACTGCCTCATGATTCCATACTCTGAAGATGGTGAGGAATGGCTTAAGACGGTCACAGACGCCCTGGTCACAAGCAAGCTGGAGTAGGCAAATACAGCCTATGGCAGGATCAACAAAAAACTCACTAGAAGGCTGCAGAATATTCAGAACTCAGTGGCCAGAATCCATCTCCACCTCCCACGCAGCACTCCTACCACGCAACAACTGAAGGAGCTTCCCATTTACAAAGAGTACACCTTAAACTCATCACCCACACCTTCAAGGTACTACATAACGCTGGTCCAACATGCCTCAACAATGGCATCAACTTCCAGTCCGCTTGTCCGGACTCCTACTTGCAAAATTCACACGCATACGGAAAACAAGATCCTGCGGTTTAGCCTTCTCCTACATCGCTCAACGCGTGTTGAGACCTGCCGATACATATTAGAGCCTCCTCCCCTCTTCTTGAATCCTGCAGAAGCTGAAGACCTAGCTTTTGAGTATTACCACTAGGCCTTGGCTGTGGCTAGACTCACCTGTTCAGCACCAGCATAACCACTCGGATGTTAGTGCGCTCTTTAAATCTGCATAGCGTAACAGACTCTTCAGACTGCCCTGGGTGCAAAACCGCACACTAACTCAACCCACTCAAGCACACCGAACGATCTTGTGCTTTCCCAACACTCACTCACCCACACCCCATAGGCATGTGTCAGACTGTCTCAAAATGCACGCATGCAGACCTCGAAGGCAAGTACTCATTCATTCACTCCCCACAGAGACATCTCAAGCTGTCCCGAGTGCCAAGCTGCACACCAACACCACGCACATACACCCTGCAGAAAGATCTCAGGCCGTAGGCATGTCTCAGGCTGCCCCAACACCCACTAAAGCACACCCCAAATGCAGACCTCAGGCTGTCCCAACACACAGACAGGGTATATACAGGGCTCGGGCTGCCCCAACACACGGGCAGGGTATATACACGTCTCAAGCTGTCCCAACAAACACCCTGTAGGAAAGTTTTAGGCAGTCCTGGGGGCACTGCACCGTCGAGAGACCGGACTCATGCTCCGGTCTAAGACTTGTGAATAAAGCAGCAGTGCCCTTCCGGCCTCGCTCCCTGGCTGAGGTCACCCACCTCTCACAGCGGCACCTGCAGCTAATGGAAGCCAGGGCGGCCTGCAAGCAGACACTTCCTCCGCCGGGGAGGGGCACAGTGAAAGGAAGTGGAGCCGGCCCTACGAGCGCGAGGAGAGAGGCTCTTATTAATGAGGGGTAGTATTTCATATGACCCCCGCCGGCCGAAATGATGGACTCGAACACGGTAGGAGGGAGCCTTCACAGCCAGGGCCTGGCTAGTGCAATCCTGTGTTCCCAATGAGAGTGCTCTCTGGGTCAACCTACATGCACTAGTACACCAGGGAGCACGCGCACTCACCCAGCACTCGGGAACACAGGAATTCACTAGCACGCTCAGGAGAAAGTGCACTCTGGAGCACGGGCATGCACCAAGGCCCCACGGAGCACGCGCACGCACCAGGGCCCCACGGAGCGCTCTCAGGAGCACTCACGCACGCCCTCGCGGACAGTTTTGGGTCACAGCAGTGCGTGGCTTTTCACGGCGGTGACCGGATCTCTGTGTGTATCACGGGCTGCAGATGGCCCGAGGTCCCTGCGGCAGACACGCCAGGCAGCGAGGGCCATCACAGGTGGGCTCCCGCCCCTGGTAGTGCCCCCACCTTGGCACCAGGCTCGCGGTGAGCCTGGTGACATATGGACTGGTTCTCGGACTTACCACTAACCTATACTCCTATATTTAGGGTGTGACTTCAGACACGGTTGTCTCAGGGGTTCGTTTCAGGTGGCCCGCCCGCACGTGCCCTTCTCTAGTGGTCTGGGACTGGGTGAACCAAGCATGGTGTAAGGATAGACGCAGCTGCTCTGATGGGCTGGGTTGCGCAGTTCACAACACGACCGGTGACGCATGGTCATTGGGGATGTCTATCCTGGGTAGTGACGGGGCACCGCGGGGGTGCCCGCCCTTGTGAGCGCCGGTATGGCGAGGAGGCATTCCTTCCAAGTTATCAGTAGAGTGGTGTGGCTCACTGGTTAGGTGGAGTGGTGTGGCTCACTGGTTAGTGGCGGCAGACCCGGAAGCAGAGAACGGCCCGGGACCAGGGTTCAATTCCCAACGCGGGAGGGTCGTGGACCAGGGTCAGCGGACTCGATAATTCTCGCCTCGGTGCCTACTCTAACCAGGGATCACACTCGGCAACTCTGGGCATTAGCTTGCCTCATCTCTACAACGGCCCCCCAAATTCGCCGGGGATGCCTGGTTTCACCTTGGAGATACCCAGTAGGGACCATCTCACAGGGATAGCCAGGACGGGTTCCCCAGCGGTCTACAGTGCCACGACGCCTCAGGGCAGCAGTGCGCTTTACAAGACACATACATTTACATTCATGGAAGGTGACTGACGGCCGGGGCAGGTACAAGGCCCGAGGCCCTCCCGCCTCTCCTGATGGAGGAGCCGCAGGCGGGCGACAACCGCCCTGAGGAGACCCGGCGATTATTAACGGCTCCAAAGACGCCACTGCTGCCTCTGGCGGCTTCACGGAGACACCTGGAGACAGATGGTAAGAGGAGGTACTCAACCCCGTGAGAGTGAATCATGGTACAATGGGGGGGGGGGGTTACTGGGCATTGTCAGTATGTTTATGTAGATATAGGTTTTCCCCATTGAGCACTGCCTCGTCAGCACTATTACAACACTGTGTGTATTGCCACAATTTTCCTATGAAGTCAAAAGAGAGATTAACGAAGAATAACGTTCTATGTAGGGCTTTGTTAAAATTATTTGAATCTTTCGACAACACGTTTTTGCTTTTCATTTAATGTTCATTTAATGTTCAGCTGTTGTGGAGTAGTGTGGCTCACTGGTTAGAGGCGGCAGACCTGGGAGCAGAAGTCGGCCCGGGACCAGGGTTCAATTCCCGACGCGGCAGGGTCGTGGACTTGGGTTAGCAGACTCGATAATTCTCGCTTCGGTGCTTACTCTAATCAGGGGTTCCACTCGGCAACTCTGGGCATTAGCTTGCTTAATCTCCACAACGGCCCCATCAATTCCGGGGATGCCTGGCTCCACCTTGGGGACTCCCAGCAGGGACCATCCCACAGGGAAAGCCAGGACGGGTTCCCCAGAATTATACAGCGCCAGGAAACCTATGGACGGGTAGCAGTGCGCTTTACAAGCTCAAATACATACATACATACATTCAGCGAATGAACGAGATAGAATTAAACACAGGGTTTTAATTGAATGAGTCACAGGGGACATCTATTACTTCACAGCACGAATTAGAGGCCACACGAGGCACAGGGGCGTCTTACATTTGATATGGCGGAGGCCTGCACAAGACACAGGCGTGCCTGCACGAGATGCAGAGGCCTGCGCGAGACACAGGCGTGCCTGCACGAGACGCAGAGGCCTGCATGAGACACAGGCGTGCCTGCGCGAGACGCAGAGGCCTGCGCGAGACACGGAGGCCTGCGCGAGACACGGAGGCCTGCACGAGACGCGGAGGCCTGCACGAGATGCGGAGGCCTGCACCAGACACGGAGGCCACATGCGGTAAGCTAAGGGCTTGCGTGAAGTAAAGAGGGGGGCTTGCGTAAAGTACAGGGGGGGCTTGCGTGAGGCAAAGAGGGGGCGTGCTTGAGGCAGAGAAGGCTTGCATTGAGGTAAAGAGCGGGCTGCATGAAGCGCCCTAAGTAGCAGGCCAATGCATTGAAGCATCAGTATTGCTTGAAGGCCATCCCAAAGGAGCAGGGGTGAGGAGAACCCAAGGCCTCGACCTTTCGCCAGAGGGTGAGGTCAATGCACTGTGCTGTGTGGTGCAGTATCATCTCCAGGACTGTAAAGCAGGCTGGGCAGCCACAAAACGGCATGCCTCTAGAGCCCCTCGGAGCAGGGTCGGCTCTAGGCTCATGGTGGCCCTGGGCAAGGAGCGTAGGTAGGGGGCCCGGAAGAGGGGGTCCGGGCGGGGCGGAGCGCGCAGGCCAGTAAAGAGGGGAGGGGGTCAGGGTATTTAGAAGTGGAACAGAGCCGGAGGCCGCCAAATCCCTGCCAGGGGCCACCACGCAAATATGTATCCATCCTCAGAGGATTAATATATTAAGGATATATATTGGCGTGGTGGCCCTGTGCAGGTGCACAGCTTGCACATGCCTAAAGCCAGCCCTGCTCGGAGAGTGCAGGGCCAGCAAGAGAGCTGTGAAAAGAGACTCATTCTAGAGGGTTAAAGAGTCAGTGTTTACTACTAGCCCCCCCGCCGAGTCCGCACTCCTCCTCACCTGCTGCATTCTCCAGGCCCCCCTCCTCTTCGCCCCCCAGGCTGAGACAATATTTTCTTACTTAAGTGGTCTGAGAAGATTTATTCGTTTCTTCCTCTTTGCTGCCCTCCCCCAAATGATGCTTCCTGCCCTCAACACCCCGCACGCGCCTACACCAAGAGCAGCTCCAGGCTCCATCGAAACTGCACAGACCCTGCAGACTCCTAACTGCAAACAGCAAGCACTGAGCTGCAAACCCTGCAACTCTATCCTTGCTGCCCACAAGTGAGACACTGCCTGCAGCTCAGTCCATCCTATCCATGGGTGAGACACTGCCGGCAGCTCAGTCCACCCTATCCATGGGTGAGAGACACTGCCGGCAGCTCAGTCCATCCTATCCATGGGTGAGAGACACTGCCCGCAGCTCAGTCCATCCTATCCATGGGTGGGAGCCACTGCCTGCAGCCCAGTCCATCCTATCCATTGGTGAGACACTGCCGGCAGCTCAGTCCATCCGATCCATGGGTGAGAGACACTGCCGGCAGCTCAGTCCATCCTATCCATGGGTGAGAGCCACTGCCGGCAGCTCAGTCGATCCTATCCATGGGTGAGAGCCACTGCCGGCAGCTCAGTCGATCCTAACCATTGGTGAGACACTGCCTGCAGCTCAGTCCATTCTATCCATGGGTGAGACACTGCCGGCAGCTCAGTCCACCCTATCCATGGGTGAGAGACACTGCCGGCAGCTCAGTCCATCCTATCCATGGGTGAGAGACACTGCCCGCAGCTCAGTCCATCCTATCCATGGGTGAGAGCCACTGCCGGCAGCTCAGTCCATCCTATCCATTGGTGAGACACTGCCGGCAGCTCAGTCCATCCGATCCATGGGTGAGAGACACTGCCGGCAGCTCAGTCCATCCTATCCATGGGTGAGAGACACTGCCGGCAGCTCAGTCGATCCTATCCATGGGTGAGAGCCACTGCCGGCAGCTCAGTCGATCCTAACCATTGGTGAGACACTGCCTGCAGCTCAGTCCATCCTATCCATGGGTGAGAGACACTGCCGGCAGCTCAGTCCATCCTATCCATGGGTGAGACACTGCCGGCAGCTCAGTCCATCCTATCCATGGGTGAGAGACACTGCCCGCAGCTCAGTCCATCCTATCCATTGGTGAGACACTGCCCGCAGCTCAGTCCATCCTATCTATTGGTGAGACACTGCCGGCAGCTCAGTCCATCCTATCCATGGGTGAGACACACTGCCTGCAGCTCAGTCCATCCTATCCATGTGAGAGACACTGCAGACAGCTCAGTCGATCCTATCCATGGGTGAGAGACACTGCCGGCAGCTCAGTCCATCCTATCCATGGGTGAGAGACACTGCCGGCAGCTCAGTCCATCCTATCCATGGGCGAGAGACACTGCCGGCAGCTCAGTCCATCCTATCCATGGGTGAGAGACACTGCCGGCAGCTCAGTCCATCCTATCCATGGATGAGAGACACTGCCGGCAGCTCAGTCCATCCTATCCATGGGTGAGACACACTGCCGACAGCTCAGTCCATCCTATCCATTGGTGAGACACTGCGGCAGCTCAGTCCATCCTATCCATGGGTGAGACACTGCCGGCAGCTCAGTCCATCCTATCCATGGGTGAGAGACACTGCCCGCAGCTCAGTCCATCCTATCCATTGGTGAGACACTGCCCGCAGCTCAGTCCATCCTATCCATTGGTGAGACACTGCCGGCAGCTCAGTCCATCCTATCCATGGGTGAGACACACTGCCTGCAGCTCAGTCCATCCTATCCATGTGAGAGACACTGCAGACAGCTCAGTCGATCCTATCCATGGGTGAGAGACACTGCCGGCAGCTCAGTCCATCCTATCCATGGGTGAGAGACACTGCCGGCAGCTCAGTCCATCCTATCCATGGGCGAGAGACACTGCCGGCAGCTCAGTCCATCCTATCCATGGGTGAGAGACACTGCCGGCAGCTCAGTCCATCCTATCCATGGATGAGAGACACTGCCGGCAGCTCAGTCCATCCTATCCATGGGTGAGAGACACTGCCGACAGCTCAGTCCATCCTATCCATTGGTGAGACACTGCCGGCAGCTCAGTCCATCCTATCCATTGGTGAGACACTGCCGGCAGCTCAGTCCATCCGATCCATGGGTGAGAGACACTGCCGGCAGCTCAGTCGATCCTATCCATGGGTGAGAGCCACTGCCGGCAGCTCAGTCCATCCTATCCATGGGTGAGAGACACTGCCCGCAGCTCAGTCCATCCTATCCATGGGCGAGACACTGCCCGCAGCTCAGTCCATCCTATCCATGGGTGAGAGACACTGCCTGCAGCTCAGTCCATCCTATCCATGGGTGAGAGACACTGCCGGCAGCTCAGTCCATCCTATCCATGGGTGAGACACTGCCGGCAGCTCAGTCCACCCTATCCATGGGCGAGAGACACTGCCGGAAGCTCAGTCCATCCGATCCATGGGTAAGAGACACAGCCCGCAGCTCAGTCCATCCGATCCATGGGTGAGAGACACTGCCTGCAGCTCAGTCCATCCTATCCATGGGTGAGAGACACTGCCTGTAGCTCAGTCCATCCTATCCATGGGTGAGACACTGCCTGCAGCTCAGTCCATCCTATCCATGGGTGAGAGACACTGCCTGCAGCTCAGTCCATCCTATCCATGGGTGAGAGACACTGCCTGTAGCTCAGTCCACCCTATCCATGGGTGAGACACTGCCGGCAGCTCAGTCCATCCTATCCATGGATGAGAGACACTGCCGGCAGCTCAGTCCATCCTATCCATGGGTGAGAGACACTTCCGGCAGCTCAGTCCATCCTATCCATGGGTGAGAGACACTGCCCGCAGCTCAGTCCATCCTATCCATGGGTGAGAGACACTGCCGGCAGTTCAGTCCATCCTATCCATTGGTGAGAGACACTGCCGGCAGCTCAGTCCATCCTATCCATGGGTGAGAGACTGCCGGCAGCTCAGTCCACCCTATCCATAGGTGAGAGACACTGCCGGCAGCTCAGTCCATCCTATCCATGGGTGAGAGACACTGCCGGCAGCTCAGTCCACCCTATCCATGGGTAAGAGACACTGCCGGCAGCTCAGTCCATCCTATAAATACATGGATGAGAGACACTGCCTGTAGCTCAGTCCATTCTATCCATGGGTGAGAGACACTGCCTGCAGCTCAGTCCATCCTATCCATAGGTAAGAAACTGCCGGCAGCTCAGTCCATCCTATACATACATGGGTGAGAGACACTGCCTGTAGCTCAGTCCTTCCTATCCATGGGTGAGACACTGCCGGCAGCTCAGTCCATCCTATCCATGGGTGAGACACTGCCGGCAGCTCAGTCGATCCTATCCATGGGTGAGAGACACTGCCGGCAGCTCAGTCCACCCTATCCATTGGTGAGACACTGCCGACAGCTCAGTCGATCCTATCCATGGGTGAGAGCCACTGCCGGCAGCTCAGTCCATCCTATCCATGGGTGAGAGACAATGCCAGGCAGCTCAGTCCACCCTATCCATAGGTGAGAGACTGTCTGCAGCTCAGTCCATCCTATCCATTGGTGAGACACTGCCGGCAGCTCAGTCCATCCTATCCATTGGTGAGACACTGCCGACAGCTCAGTCGATCCTATCCATGGGTGAGAGACACTGCCGGCAGCTCAGTCCACCCTATCCATTGGTGAGACACTGCCGACAGCTCAGTCGATCCTATCCATGGGTGAGAGCCACTGCCGGCAGCTCAGTCCATCCTATCCATGGGTGAGACACTGCCTGCAGCTCAGTCCATCCTAACCATTGGTGCGACACTGCCCGCAGCTCAGTCCAACCTATCCATGGGTGAGAGACAATGCCAGGCAGCTCAGTCCACCCTATCCATAGGTGAGACACTGCCGGCAGCTCATGCCATCCTATCCATTGGTGAGACACTGCCTGCAGCTCAGTCCATCCTATCCATGGGTAAGAGACACTGCCGGCAGCTCAGTCCATCCTATCCATGGGTAAGAGACACTGCCAGCAGCTCAGTCTATCCTATCTATTGGTGAGACACTGCCGACAGCTCAGTCGATCCTATCCATGGGTGAGAGACACTGCCGGCAGCTCAGTAAACCCTATCCATTGGGTGAGAGACACTGCCGGCAGCTCAGTCCATCCTATCCTGACACTGCCAGCAGCTCAGTCTATCGTATCCATTGGTGAGACACTGCCCGCAGCTCAGTCCATCCTATCCATGGGTGAGAGACACTGCCGGAGGCTCAGTCCATCCTATCCATGGGTGAGAGACACTGCCTGCAGCTCAGTCTATCCTATCCATGGGTGAGAGACACTGCCGGCAGCTCAGTCCACCCTATCCATTGGGTGAGAGACACTGCCGGCAGCTCAGTCCACCCTATCCATTGGGTGAGAGACACTGCCGGCAGCTCAGTCCATCCTATCCATGGGTGAGAGACTGCGGGCAGCTCAGTCCACCCTATCCATGGGTGAGAGACACTGACTGCAGCTCAGTCTATCCTATCCATTGGTGAGACACTGCCTGCAGCTCAGTCGATCCTATCCATGGGTGAGAGACACTGCCGGCAGCTCAGTCCATCCTATCAATGGGTAAGAGACACTGCCGGCAGCTCAGTCTATCCTATCCATGGGTGAGAGACACTGCCGGCAGCTCAGTCCATCCTATCCATGGGTGAGAGACACTGCCAGCAGCTCAGTCCATCCTATCCATGGGTGAGACACACTGCCGGCAGCTCAGTCCATCCTATCCATGTGAGAGACACTGCCGGCAGCTTAGTCCATCCTATCCATGGGTGAGAGACACTGCAGACAGCTCAGTCGATCCTATCCATGGGTGAGAGATACTGACGGGAGCTCAGTCCATCCTATCCATGGGTAAGAGACACTGCCGGCAGCTCAGTCCATCCTATCCATGGGTGAGAGACACTGCCTGCAGCTCAGTCCATCCTATCCATGGGTGAGAGACACTGCCGGCAGCTCAGTCCATCCTATCCATTGGTGAGACACTGCCGACAGCTCAGTCCATCCTATCCATGGGTGAGAGACACTGCCGGCAGCTCAGTCCATCCTATCCATGGGTGAGACACTGCCTGCAGCTCAGTCCATCCTAACCATTGGTGAGACACTGCCCGCAGCTCAGTCCAACCTATCCATGGGTGAGACACTGCCAGCAGCTCAGTCCACCCTATCCATGGGTGAGAGACAATGCCAGGCAGCTCAGTCCACCCTATCCATAGGTGAGAGACTGTCTGCATCTCAGTCCATCCTATCCATTGGTGAGACACTGCCGGCAGCTCAGTCCATCCTATCCATTGGTGAGACACTGCCGACAGCTCAGTCGATCCTATCCATGGGTGAGAGACACTGCCGGCAGCTCAGTCCACCCTTTCCATTGGTGAGACACTGCCGACAGCTCAGTCGATCCTATCCGTGGGTGAGAGCCACTGCCGGTAGCTTAGTCCATCCTATCCATTGGTGAGACACTGCCTGCAGCTCAGTCCATCCTAACCATGGGTGAGAGACACTGCCGACAGCTCAGTCGATCCTATCCATGGGTGAGACATTGCCGGCAGCTCAGTCCACCCTATCCATGGGTGAGAGACTGCCTGTAGCTCAGTCCAACTTATCCATTGGTGAGACACTGCCAGCAGCTCAGTCCATCCTATCCATTGGTGAGACACTGCCTGCAGCTCAGTCCATCCTATCCATGGGTAAGAGACACTGCCCGCAGCTCAGTCCATCCTATCCATAGATGAGACACTGCCGGCAGCTCAGTCCATCCTATCCATGGGTGAGAGCCACTGCCGGCAGCTTAGGCCATCCTATCCATTGGTGAGACACTGCCGGCAGCTCAGTCCATCCTATCCATGGGTGAGAGACACTGCAGACAGCTCAGTCGATCCTATCCATGGGTGAGAGACACTGCCGGCAGCTCAGTCCACCCTATCCATTGGTGGGACACTGCCGACAGCTCAGTCGATCCTATCCATTGGTGAGACACTGCCGGCAGCTCAGTCCATCCTATCCATTGGTGAGACACTGCCTGCAGCTCAGTCCATCCTATCCATGGGTAAGAGACACTGCCGGCAGCTCAATCTATCCTATCCATTGGTGAGACACTGCCCGCAGCTCAGTCCATCCTATCCATGGGTAAGAGACACTGCCGGCAGCTCCGTCTATCCTATCCATTGGTGAGACACTGCCGACAGCTCAGTCCATCCTATCCATGGGTGAGAGACACTGCCGGCAGCTCAGTCCATCCTATCCATGGGTGAGAGACACTGCCGGCAGCTCAGTCCATCCTATCCATGGGTAAGAGAAACTGCCCGCAGCTTAGTCCATCCTATCCATGGGTGAGAGACACTGCCGGCAGCTCAGTCCATCCTATCCATGGGTAAGAGACACTGCCAGCAGCTCAGTCTATCCTATCTATTGGTGAGACACTGCCAGCAGCTCAGTCTATCCTATCTATTGGTGAGACACTGCCGACAGCTCAGTCCACCCTATCCATTGGGGGAGAGACACTGCCAGCAGCTCAGTCTATCCTATCCATTGGTGAGACACTGCCGACAGCTCAGTCTATCCTATCCATTGGTGAGACACTGCCTGCAGCTCAGTCCATCCTATCCATGGGTAAGAGACACTGCCTGCAGCTCAGTCTATCCTATCCATGGGTGAGAGACACTGCCGGCAGCTCAGTCCATCCTATCCATGGGTGAGAGACACTGCCGACAGCTCAGTCGATTCTATCCATGGGTGAGAGACACTGCCGGCAGCTCAGTCCATCCTATCCATGGGTGAGAGACACTGCCGACAGCTCAGTCCATCCTATCCATGGGTGAGAGACACTGCCGACAGCTCAGTCGATTCTATCCATGGGTGAGAGACACTGCCGGCAGCTCAGTCGATTCTATCCATGGGTGAGAGACACTGCCGGCAGCTCAGTCCATCCTATCCATTGGTGAGAGACACTGCCCGCAGCTCAGTCCATCCTATCCATGGGTGAGAGACACTGCCCGCAGCTCAGTCCACCCTATCCATTGGTGAGACACTGCCGACAGCTCAGTCGATTCTATCCATGGGTGAGAGACACTGCCGGCAGCTCAGTCCACCCTATCCATTGGTGAGACACTGCCTGCAGCTCAGTCCATCCTATCCATGGGTGAGAGACACTGCCGGCAGCTCAGTCCATCCTATCCATGGGTGAGAGACACTGCCGACAGCTCAGTCGATCCTATCCATGGGTGAGAGACACTGCCCGCAGCTCAGTCAATCCTATCCATGGGTGAGAGACACTGCCCGCAGCTCAGTCCATCCTATCCATGGGCGAGAGACACTGCCCGCAGCTCAATCCATCCTATCCATGGGTGAGACACACTGCCCGCAGCTCAGTCCATCCTATCCATGGGTGAGAGACACTGCCCGCAGCTCAGTCCATCCTATCCATGGGTGAGAGACACTGCCCGCAGCTCAGTCCATCCTATCCATGGGTGAGAGACACTGCCTGCAGCTCAGTCCATCCTATCCATGGGCGAGAGACACTGCCCGCAGCTCAATCCATCCTATCCATGGGTGAGACACACTGCCCGCAGCTCAGTCCATCCTATCCATGGGCGAGAGACACTGCCCGCAGCTCAATCCATCCTATCCATGGGTGAGACACACTGCCCGCAGCTCAGTCCACCCTATCCATAGGTGAGAGACACTGCCGGCAGCTCAGTCCATCCTGTCCATGGGTGAGAGACACTGCCGACAGCTCAGTCGATCCTATCTATGGGTGAGAGCCACTGCCGGCAGCTCAGTCCATCCTATCCATGGGTGAGAGACACTGCCCGCAGCTCAGTCCATCCTATCCATGGGTGAGAGACATTGCCGGCAGCTCAGTCCATCCTATCCATGGGTGAGAGACACTGCCGGCAGCTCAGTCCATCCTATCCATGGGTGAGAGACACTGCCCGCAGCTCAGTCCATCCTATCCATGGGCGAGAGACACTGCCGACAGCTCAGTCGATCATATCCATGGGCGAGAGCCACTGCCGGCAGCTTAGTCCATCCTATCCATGGGCGAGAGCCACTGCCGGCAGCTCAGTCCATCCTATCCATGGGTGAGACACTGCCGACAGCTCAGTCCATCCTATCCATGGGTGAGAGCCACTGCCGGCAGCTCAGTCCATCCTATCCATGGGTGAGACACTGCCGGCAGCTCAGTCCATCCTATCCATGGGTGAGACACTGCCGGCAGCTCAGTCCATCCTATCCATGGGTGAGACACTGCCGACAGCTCAGTCCATCCTATCCATGGGTGAGAGCCACTGCCGGCAGCTCAGTCCATCCTATCCATGGGTGAGACACTGCCCGCAGCTCAGTCCATCCTATCCATGGGTGAGAGCCACTGCCGGCAGCTCAGTCCATCCTATCCATGGGTGAGAGCCACTGCCGGCAGCTCAGTCCATCCTATCCATGGGTGAGAGACACTGCCTGTAGCTCAGTCCATCCTATCCATGGATGAGAGACACTGCCGGCAGCTAAGTCCATCCTATCCATGGGTGAGACACTGCCTGCAGCTCAGTCCATCCTATCCATGGGTGAGACGCTGCCGACAGCTCAGTCCACCTGATCCATGGGAGAGACACTGCCTGTAGCTCAGTCCATCCTATCCATGGGTGAGACACTGCCTGCAGCTCAGTCCATCCTATCCATGGGTGAGACACTGCCGACAGCTCAGTCCACCCGATCCATGGGTGAGACACTGCCTGTAGCTCAGTCCATTCTATCCATGGGTCAGACACTGCCTGCAGCTCAGTCCATCCTATCCATGGGTGAGACACTGCCTGTAGCTCAGTCCATTCTATCCATGGGTGAGAGACACTGCCGGCAGCTTAGTCCATCCTATCCATTGGTGAGACACTGCCCGCAGCTCAGTCCATCCTATCCATAGGTGAGAGACACTGCCGGCAGCTCAGTCCATCCTATCCATTGGTGAGAGACACTGCCGACAGCTCAGTCCATCCTATCCATTGGTGAGACACTGCCGGCAGCTCAGTCCATCCTATCCATGGGTGAGAGACACTGCCTGCAGCTCAGTCCATCCTATCCATGGGTGAGAGACACTGCCGGCAGCTCAGTCCATCCTATCCATAGGTGAGAGACACTGCCGGCAGCTCAGTCGATCCTATCCATTGGTGAGACACTGCCTGTAGCTCAGTCCATTCTACCCATGGGTGAGAGACACTGCCAGCAGCTCAGTTCATCCTATCCATGGGTGAGACACTGCCTGTAGCTCAGTCCATTCTATCCATGGGTGAGACACTGCCTGCAGCTCAGTCCATCCTATCCATTGGTGAGACACTGCCTGTAGCTCAGTCCATTCTACCCATGGGTGAGAGACACTGCCTGAAGCTCAGTCCTCGCTACACATAAGTGAGAAAAAAAACTTTATGCTACAGGAGCAAACATGAAGCTCATAACTTGTGCAGATAGGAACAACATTAAAAAAAGATGTTTCTTATTGGTGGAGTTTTTCGATAAAATGGTAAATCACCTTGTGCAATCATTGCAACACTAAGCATTAATGATAGCACACTTGTTCCTTAAGATAAAAGAGTTTTACCCACAATTATTGTGAAACAAAGTTTGTCTAAGTTACGAAAAGGTCATGTGTGTCCCAAGGAGACTGACTGCCTGCAGTTCAGTCCTCATTGCTCCAAGGTGAGAGACAGGGCTGTAGCTCAGTCGCGCGGTCTCAGGGTGAGAGGCACTGTCTGCAGGTTGACCCCTTTACAAGAGGCCGTTCCTGTGGGCACTGACCGAGAAGCGACCACTGGCAGCATCCATGAGCAATGTGTGATGTGACCCATGCAGCGTCTGCGGCCCCGCGGAAGGGGGCACTGTCTGCAGCCTGTGGCGCTCTGCAGCACATGCCGTCCGTGCCTATAGGCGGAGGAGTCCCTACTCAAGCCATGCACAGTGCAAGTCAGACTCACACAGCCATGCGCAGTGTGCTCAGCGGCACACGCAGTGTCTGGGAACCCTCAGAAGTCCCTAACTGAAGCATAGTGAAGGCTGTGGCCGAGTAGCAGCCAAGCGTCAAGTGTGCTCTGCGGCACAAGCAGGGCTAGGGACCCTGACTGGAGCCGTGCGCACAGTGTGCTCAGCGGCACACGCAGTGTCTGGGAACCCTCAGAAGTCCCTAACTGAAGCATAGTGAAGGCTGTGGCCGAGCAGCAGCCAAGCGTCAAGTGTGCTCTGCGGCACAAGCAGGGGCTAGGGACCCTGACTGGAGCCGTGCGCACAGTGTGCTCAGCGGCACACGCAGTGTCTGGGAACCCTCAGAAGTCCCTAACTGTAGCATAGTGAAGGCTGTGGCCGAGCAGCAGCCAAGCGTCAAGTGTGCTCTGCGGCACAAGCAGGGGCTAGGGACCCTGACTGGAGCCGTGCGCACAGTGTGCTCAGCGGCACACGCAGTGTCTGGGAACCCTCAGAAGTCCCTAACTGTAGCATAGTGAAGGCTGTGGCCGAGCAGCAGCCAAGCGTCAAGTGTGCTCTGCGGCACAAGCAGGGGCTAGGGACCCTGACTGGAGCCGTGCGCACAGTGTGCTCAGCGGCACACGCAGTGTCTGGGAACCCTCAGAAGTCCCTAACTGTAGCATAGTGAAGGCTGTGGCCGAGCAGCAGCCAAGCGTCAAGTGTGCTCTGCGGCACAAGCAGGGGCTAGGGACCCTGACTGGAGCCGTGCGCACAGTGTGCTCAGCGGCACACGCAGTGTCTGGGAACCCTCAGAAGTCCCTAACTGAAGCATAGTGAAGGCTGTGGCCGAGCAGCAGCCAAGCGTCAAGTGTGCTCTGCGGCACAAGCAGGGCTAGGGACCCTGACTGGAGCCGTGCGCACAGTGTGCTCAGCGGCACACGCAGGGCCTGTGGCACTTGCCTGCTCTTCTCTCCGAGGCACTTGCCGTGCGTGAGGTGTCTTGTGCGAGGACGCAGGGTCCTCGCTGCCTTCAGTAAGTAAACGGAATACACGGGGAAGAGTCAGAGGGGACCAGCCCCAGATGGCACTGCAGAAGAGCGGCGCTTCAAGAGTTAATGCCCCCTCCCACGCGCCTCAGCACCGTGATCCCCAGCAGCTGGGCTGGCTTGGTCATGCTACTGACACTGCCAGGGGGCAAAGGGGAGCGGGGCACGGAGGTCAGGCTTTAAAGTCACTTTATTACTTCATTTCAATGTAAACCGACCCTTCGGAGGGGGGCTTGTTCCGAGGCGCAGCTCCTGTCCCAGGGGCTCGATAGATCCCGTCCCAGGGGCTCGATAGACCCCGTCCCAGGGGCTCGATAGACCCCGTCCCAGGGGCTCGATAGACCCCGTCCCAGGGGCTCGATAGACCCCGTCCCAGGGGCTCGATAGATCCCGTCCCAGGGGCTCGATAGATCCCGTCCCAGGGGCTCGATAGATCCCGTCCCAGGGGCTCGATAGACCCCGTCCCAGGGGCTCGATAGACCCCGTCCCAGGGGCTCGATAGATCCCGTCCCAGGGGCTCGATAGACCCCGTCCCAGGGGCTCGATAGACCCCAGGGGCCGGAGAGAACCCAGGCCCAGGGGCCGGAGAAAACCCAGGCCCAGGGGCCGGAGAGAACCCAGGCCCAGGGGCCGGAGAGAACCCAGGCCCAGGGCTGGAGGGCTCGGTCCTGGGGTTGGAGAGACATGTCCAAGAGCCTGTGGCCTAGCTCTGGGGCTGGCTAGATCTGTCCCACGCCACTCACTAGCCCCCTACCGCACGAGGATTCCACATGTACACTCATACACGGGACCTCGACATCTCATAATGTAGTCCACCTTCATAAAGCAAGTCAAGCACACCCTATCCACCTTCACACTGGGACCCTTGTATCATTACACCTTCATATCCTATCCACCTTCACACCGCGAGCCTTGCATCATTACATCTACATAGCCTATCCACCTTCACACCGCGAGCCTTGCATCATTACACCTTCATATCCTATCCACCTTCACACCGCGAGCCTTGCATCATTACACCTTCATATCCTATCCACCTTCACACCACGAGCCTTGCATCATTACACCTTCATATCCTATCCACCTTCACACCGCGAGCCTTGCATCATTACATCTACATATCCTATCCACCTTCACACCGCGAGCCTTGCATCATTACACCTTCATATCCTATCCACGTTCACACCGCCAGCCTTGCATCATTACACCTTCATAGCCTATCCACCTTCACACCACGAGCCTTGCATCATTACACCTTCATATCCTATCCACCTTCACACCGCGAGCCTTGCATCATTACACCTTCATATCCTATCCACCTTCACACCACGAGCCTTGCATCATTACACCTTCATATCCTATCCACCTTCACACCGCGAGCCTTGCATCATTACACCTTCATATCCTATCCACCTTCACACCGTGAGCCTTGCATCATTACATCTACATAGCCTATCCACCTTCACACCGCGAGCCTTGCATCATTACATCTACATAGCCTATCCACCTTCACACCACGAGCCTTGCATCATTACACCTTCATATCCTATCCACCTTCACACCGCGAGCCTTGCATCATTACATCTACATAGCCTATCCACCTTCACACCACGAGCCTTGCATCATTACACCTTCATATCCTATCCACCTTCACACCGCGAGCCTTGCATCATTACACCTTCATATCCTATCCACCTTCACACCGTGAGCCTTGCATCATTACATCTACATAGCCTATCCACCTTCACACCGCGAGCCTTGCATCATTACATCTACATAGCCTATCCACCTTCACACCACGAGCCTTGCATCATTACACCTTCATATCCTATCCACCTTCACACCGCGAGCCTTGCATCATTACACCTTCATATCCTATCCACCTTCACACCGTGAGCCTTGCATCATTACATCTACATATCCTATCCACCTTCACACCGCGAGCCTTGCATCATTACATTTACATATCCTATCCACCTTCACACCACGAGCCTTGCATCATTACACCTTCATATCCTATCCACCTTCACACCGCGAGCCTTGCATCATTACACCTTCATATCCTATCCACCTTCACACCGTGAGCCTTGCATCATTAACTCTACATATCCTATCCACCTTCACACCGCGAGCCTTGCATCATTACACCTTCATATCCTATCCACCTTCACACCGCGAGCCTTGCATCATTACATCTACATATCCTATCCACCTTCACACCGCGAGCCTTGCATCATTACATTTACATATCCTATCCACCTTCACACCACGAGCCTTGCATCATTACACCTTCATATCCTATCCACGTTCACACCGCGAGCCTTGCATCATTACACCTTCATATCCTATCCACCTTCACACCGTGAGCCTTGCATCATTACATCTACATATCCTATCCACCTTCACACCGCGAGCCTTGCATCATTACATTTACATATCCTATCCACCTTCACACCACGAGCCTTGCATCATTACACCTTCATATCCTATCCACCTTCACACCGCGAGCCTTGCATCATTACACCTTCATATCCTATCCACCTTCACACCGTGAGCCTTGCATCATTACATCTACATATCCTATCCACCTTCACACCGCGAGCCTTGCATCATTACATTTACATATCCTATCCACCTTCACACCGCGAGCCTTGCATCATTACATTTACATATCCTATCCACCTTCACACCACGAGCCTTGCATCATTACATCTACATATCCTATCCACCTTCACACCGCGAGCCTTGCATCATTACATTTACATATCCTATCCACCTTCACACCGCGAGCCTTGCATCATTACATTTACATATCCTATCCACCTTCACACCACGAGCCTTGCATCATTACACCTTCATATCCTATCCACCTTCACACCGCGAGCCTTGCATCATTACACCTTCATATCCTATCCACCTTCACACCGCGAGCCTTGCATCATTACATTTACATATCCTATCCACCTTCACACCGCGAGCCTTGCATCATTACATTTACATATCCTATCCACCTTCACACCACGAGCCTTGCATCATTACATCTACATATCCTATCCACCTTCACACCGCGAGCCTTGCATCATTATACCCTCATCCTATCCACCTTCACACCGCGAGCCTTGCATCATTATACCCTCATCCTATCCACCTTCACACCGCGAGCCTTGCATCATTATACCCTCATCCTATCCACCTTCACACCACAAGCCTTGCATCATTACATTTACATATCCTATCCACCTTCACACCGCGAGCCTTGCATCATTACATTTACATATCCTATCCACCTTCACACCGCGAGCCTTGCATCATTACACCTTCATATCCTATCCACCTTCACACCGCGAGCCTTGCATCATTACATTTACATATCCTATCCACCTTCACACCGCGAGCCTTGCATCATTACATTTACATATCCTATCCACCTTCACACCACGAGCCTTGCATCATTACATCTACATATCCTATCCACCTTCACACCACGAGCCTTGCATCATTATACCCTCATCCTATCCACCTTCACACCGCGAGCCTTGCATCATTATACCCTCATCCTATCCACCTTCACACCGCGAGCCTTGCATCATTATACCCTCATCCTATCCACCTTCACACCACGAGCCTTGCATCATTACATTTACATATCCTATCCACCTTCACACCGCGAGCCTTGCATCATTACATCTACATAGCCTATCCACCTTCACACCGCGAGCCTTGCATCATTACATTTACATATCCTATCCACCTTCACACCGCGAGCCTTGCCTCGTTACATTTACATATCCTATCCACCTTCACACCGCGAGCCTTGCATCATTACATCTACATAGCCTATCCACCTTCACACCGCGAGCCTTGCCTCGTTACATTTACATATCCTATCCACCTTCACACCGCGAGCCTTGCATCATTACATCTACATAGCCTATCCACCTTCACACCGCGAGCCTTGCATCATTACATCTACATAGCCTATCCACCTTCACACCGCGAGCCTTGCATCATTACATCTACATAGCCTATCCTCCTTCACACCAAGACCTGTGCATCATTATACGCTCATCCTATCCACCTTCACACCACGAGCCTTGCCTTATTACATTTACATATCCTATCCACCTTCACACCGCGAGCCTTGCATCATTACATCTACATAGCCTATCCACCTTCACACCGGGACCTTTGCATCATTACATCTACATATCCTATCCACCTTCACACCAAGACCTGTGCATCATTATACCCTCATCCTATCCACCTTCACACCGCGAGCCTTGCATCATTACATCTACATAGCCTATCCACCTTCACACCGTGAGCCTTGCATCATTACATCTACATAGCCTATCCACCTTCACACCGCGAGCCTTGCATAATTACATTTACATATCCTATCCACCTTCACACCGCGAGCCTTGCATCAATACATCTACATAGCCTATCCACCTTCACACCGCAAGCCTTGCCTCATTACATTTACATATCCTATCCACCTTCACACCGCGAGCCTTGCATCATTACATCTACATAGCCTATCCACCTTCACACCGCGAGCCTTGCATCATTACATCTACATAGCCTATCCACCTTCACACCGCGAGCCTTGCATCATTACATCTACATAGCCTATCCTCCTTCACACCAAGACCTGTGCATCATTATACGCTCATCCTATCCACCTTCACACCACGAGCCTTGCCTCATTACATTTACATATCCTATCCACCTTCACACCGCGAGCCTTGCATCATTACATCTACATAGCCTATCCACCTTCACACCGGGACCTTTGCATCATTACATCTACATATCCTATCCACCTTCACACCAAGACCTGTGCATCATTATACCCTCATCCTATCCACCTTCACACCGCGAGCCTTGCATCATTACATCTACATAGCCTATCCACCTTCACACCGCGAGCCTTGCATCATTACATTTACATATCCTATCCACCTTCACACCGTGAGCCTTGCATCATTACATCTACATAGCCTATCCACCTTCACACCGCGAGCCTTGCATCATTACATCTACATAGCCTATCCACCTTCACACCGCGAGCCTTGCATCATTACATCTACATATCCTATTCACCTTCACACCGCGAGCCTTGCCTCGTTACATTTACATATCCTATCCACCTTCACACCGCGAGCCTTGCATCATTACATCTACATAGCCTATCCACCTTCACACCGCGAGCCTTGCATCATTACATCTACATAGCCTATCCACCTTCACACCGCGAGCCTTGCATCATTACATCTACATAGCCTATCCACCTTCACACCGGGACCTTTGCATCATTACATCTACATATCCTATCCACCTTCACACCAAGACCTGTTTATTATTACACCCTCATAGCCTATCCACCTTCACACTGCGAGCCTTGCATAATTACACCTACTTATCCTATCTACCTTTACTGATAGCCTTGCACCGCTGCGATAGTCGACAATCGGTCCCTGCTTAAATGTAAATGTAAATGTAAATGTAGTTGAGCTTATATAGCGCACAGCTACCCGCAGTGGGTTTCCCGGCGCTTGCTTAGGGAACCCTTCCTGGTATTCCCCTGTGAGATAGCAGGGTATCCACAAGGTGAAAGTCAGGCATCCCGCCGCGAGGGGCCGTTGTGGAGATTAAGCAAGCTATTGCCCAGAGTCGCAGAGTGTGAACCCGTGAGTCGAGGAGGCACCGGGGGGTGAATTATCGAGTCCGTGGAATTTTTAGCCCAAGACCCGCCGAGGTGGGGAATTGAACCCTGGTCCAGGACCGATCTCAGCTTCCGGGTCTGCTGCCTCTAACCCCTGAGCCACACTTCTCCACTAACAGAGGAGAGACTGTGGCCCTCTTCCTCCGGGACCGCTCTGCTGCCTTTGACAGTCTCACATCGTACCCTAGGCCGCAGACTCCTTGATGCAGGAATCCGGAACAAGGGCTTCGACTGGATCCGTTCAATCCTCTCCGGCATAACGTAGCGGGTCTAACTCCCCCCCTTTCCTCTCGGAACACATACTGACCAGCTGCAGAGTCCACCAAGGATCCTCCATCAGCCCCACCCTGTTCAACGACTACATGGCCCCACTCGCATCCATCATCAGATCACACAAACTCAACATATCGTACGCAGACAACACCCAACTCATCCTCTCCCTATCCAACAAACCCAACATCTCCAACACAATTTTCAAGAAGGGATGGAAGTAGTCACCAGGTGGATGAAGAACAGCTGCCTTCAACTCAACACAGACAAAACCGCAGTACTCATCATTGACCCAGACGCCTGAAATGTCACCTGGTGGCCCCCACCCTCAGGAACCCTCCCTCATTCACGGACCACGCATGCAACTTCAGAATCATCCTGGACTCCAAACTCAAAATGGACAGCCAGATCAACGCGGTCACCTCTTCCTGCTACCACACCCTCCGCATACTCTGAAAGATCTTTAACTGGATCCCCCTCGAACACACGAAAACCGTCACCCATGCTGTCACCAGCAGCAAACTGGACTACGGCAACACACTATGCCGGGATCAACAAGAACCTCGCCCACAAACTCCAGAACGTCCAGACGCTGCCACCAGACTAGTCCTCAACCTACTGCATCACTGCCACATCAGCCAGCACGTACGGACACTACACAGGCGCCCCGTCTAGAAGAGAATCAACTTCAAGCTACTCACCCACGCCCACAAGGCCCTTCACAACACCGGACACGCCTACATGAACCACCGCCTCTCATTCCATGCACCCCAAAGATCCCTCCCCTCAGCCCAGCTTTCACTTGCAACGGTACCACGAATCAAGAAGATCAGAACAGGAGGATGCTCCTTCTCCCTCCTCGAGGACAAGGCATGGAACTACCTCCCCTCTCCACCTCCGACAGACACCAACACTCTCCAAGTTCTTGAAGGACCTAAAGACCAGGCTCTTCAACGAATCACCATGAACATCCAGGAGCTCCATCACCCTCACACCTGTATCCATCCATAGTTAGACCATCACATCCCCATCCATTTTCACACCGGGCCAATGCATCATTAAACCATCACGCCCCATCCACCTTCACACCAGTAACCATTCATCGACAGACCATAATAGCCCATCCACCTTCACACTGGAAACCATGCAGCATTAGACAATCACACCCCTATATGTATGAATGATTTCATGGTAGGGGCAGTTTCTTCTGGGGTGATGACGGACTATGTGGTTAGCATTGGCTCTAGATAAGACCAGGAGGTGTTTGGCAGGGTGTCTCGAGACCAGTTGTGATTGAAGTTGCTATAAATGGCAGCAATTTTGTTGCTTAAGAATTGAGAAAGATTGTTGCACAGGTCCTGCGAGGGGCGATTGAGTTGAAGGAAGCCGTTGGTGTGGCCAAATCTTTCACAATGGGGAACATTTATTTGCTTCTGTTGGTGCTGGCATTAATGCGGCCCACCAGAGCAGTGAATTTGGTAGTGCGCCTCATTTGGTGGTAGAATCTCATTGTAGGTTTGAAAATGCTCTACAGTGGCGCCTCGCCTCAAAATCCCACCACATAAGAAAAAAAAACACGGGTGGCACATCCTGCTCTGTTCAGGCAACCAAACTATGGAACTCTTTACCCCCGAACATATGATATACAGATAGCCACCTTATCTTCAGAAGAATACTCAGGATTTGTCTCTTTAAATATACAGCATATCCCTCTGTATGTAAGCATTTATTTGAACTACAGATGTGTATTGCTTTGTGTAAACGTGTATATTACGTTCATAAATATATAGATATTCGTTAGTCTTGCTTAACAAATGTACATATTACTTATGGTTAGATTATTCAATGTTTAACAATGTAAATAGGTGAGTGCATAAATAAGTAAATCGTTATAATAACTTAATCTACAATTGCTTCACTACTGAATTGCAAACAAAAAAAAATTATAAAAACAAAAAACGAACTAAAAAGTACAACACTTAATAGTATGTTTTTTAAATACAACTTAAATATACATATTACCTTCCTTATACATAACTACCTTCCATGTACTCATGTATCTATATATGTATTACTTTAATTCTAATTCAGCATCTACAATGCACTACCTTTTATCTCACCCTATACCCTCTCAATATTTCCTCTACGTGGGACCCATGTGAAGAACCGTTATACCCACTTACTGGGTCTCGGCGGCAGGGGAACCGCCCAAGTCTTCCATACCCTCCTTATATAGAAAAAGGAGACACAGGAGCCTTCGTCTGCAGGAGGAACCAAGTTTTATCCGAATAGCCCGGGCTACGGAACAGAGTCCCAAGCTTGTCAGAGACAAGACAGAGGAGGCTGCTGCTTCACTCCGCAGCTTACAGGCCTTCTATACACATTTCCCACCTTAAGAAACCAGTTTGGATGGGGGGCTGGCTTTCAGAGTCAGAATTCAGTTACGCCATTCTTTGTTCAGACAGGACGGTGCTGCAACAGATGGTGCAAAAGATTACGGACAGGTCTTGCAAAACAGGATATGTACGTGAGAGAACAAACAGATCTTGAACAGCAGGATAGGTGAAAGAAACAAGTTCTGGGACGGTGGTGTGACCAGGTCTTGCGAAACAGGGTGGGTGTGTGCAGAAGTTCAGTCCGAGGGTGGTGAGGCCAATTCTTTGTTCCCTTTTTTTCGAAATTGGCTCAAACACAAGGAGCAGGAAGGGCAGGGTGGTCGTGACAGTTACAGTTTCATCGGACATCAGCAGAAACGACTAGGAGAGTCGTGCAGAGGTGTTTGACACAAAATGGCAATGCAAAAATAATGGAGTCCTGACACTAAATAAATGCAGACAAGAAGGGTACTTTTCCTCACATGCATACCCACACTATCACTTCTCTCACACAGGAGACTGGCATTAACAGATCATAACATCCTATCCACCTTCACACTAGAACTTGTGAACCACCTGAACATCACACACTTCACATGGAGTCCTGTCTGCATCCATTGCCTTCGATTCACGTCACACAAGGCTCCAACGGCTATATCATATTGTCACACCGGGCCCTAGCACCCGCTACCCCACTCCCCTCCCCTCATCACAATTGCTCTTGCACCTTCACTTACAGTCGGTGCATGCAGTAAGCATCCCAAAAAGACCCATTACATTCTATCACCTTCACCCTTTGCAAAGTGGGCACCTGTTATGCAAGCATGCTCAAGCAGCAGCTGCAGGGCACCCATTATTACACCTTCACGCTGGGGCTTAGCCCTTCATCAGAGCCTACCTTCACTAGTGCATCTGTGCAGTGTGGCTCAGTACACCAGTGGACACCATGTGAAGAAATAAGTATATTGGGTGGAGACATGGCATGGAACTATAGGCATGGAGGTGTAAACTGACCCCATCACACTCTTACATCCTCCTTCATCCAGGCTCTAGCACTCCTTCGCATTATGTCTTCACCCTCACCAGCGGGTCGCTGCAGTGTGGCCCTCTGGATAAGTTGACACCAGGTGAAACTGGGACGATTGCTGGAGATACCGGCTGAACTTGGTATAGAGGAAGAATTGCACCCATCACACTCTCACATCCTCCTTCACCCCAGGCCTTAGCACTAGTTTGCATTGTCTTCACCCTCACCAGCGGGCCTGTCCGTGTGGTCCAGCTAATAATTGGACTCCAAGTGAAGTAGGTACGATTGCTAGAAACAAGCTGGAACTGAAGGTATAGAGGTGTGAATTGCACCCATCACACACACTCACATCCTGCTCCACCCCGGGGCCTCGCACTCCTTCACATTCTGCCCTCACCTTCACGTGCCTCAGTTGGAGGGCGAGCACCATAATCCTGTAGTGTGGTAAAAATGTGTAGGTCTCACGTAAAAACACTATCTCCAAAAATTGGCTTTTAGTGGGGGCCAGGTGGTGTACCCCGCCACAGTGCATGGCTGCGCCATTCAGAACCGGGCCCACTGCTGAGGAAAATATATACGGACTGTGGCAGTGCGTGGGCATGTACAACCCGTGCCAACAACCTACATATAGCATAACATGGAAAACGTGAGATCACACAACGTTCTAAGGGTGGAGTATAATGAATAGTCAAACAGCCTCACTTGTATCTCCTCTTTTGTAAGTGGGGGAAAAAAATCACGGATGGGGTTTCTAGGCGCTGTCTGCATGCCTGCGGGCTGAGACACAAATTCCTGGAACCAGGGGGGTCCTGGGCAGGTAGAGAGGTCCTCAGTCTTGAGGATAGAAAGGACATGTCCTCCCTATTTTATATACTTTTAACCAAAAGAATATCTATACGCTGCTTAATTGTTATAACCTCCAGAGGCGGCAAAAAACAAAGACAACTAAAGGTGGGTGGGGGGTTTCTAGGTGTGTGATGGTAAGTCTCTCAAATGCAAAATTTTAGAGCCTTATATTTGTGGCCAACCCGTTGTTACGGGTGGGAAGGGAAAGAGACCGTTTTCTTCTAATAGCCCTCACTCACTCTAATAGTGACATGCTTCATCATGGGTCTCACCCAAACTCCTAAATGTAGGTGCGGGCTCAACCATATTTCAGGGAGCACTTAAAAATATTATGTACGGGGGAATACCATTAAAGATAAAATTCCTCACCGACTCCTAAAGTATTCTTTAATAGTGGAGTGGGAGGGAAGTCTAAAATATATATAAACGGCCCTGCGCCCTGTTTTTCGCCCCACGCACACCGCCTAGAAGCTCCCCAAGTTACTCCTCTTCTGCATTACATCCGTGTATCATTCATTCATTCGGACTTTTATTACTTAAAAATGATACCACCCCCATCTGAAGGAGCTCAGAACTGGTGGTCCGAGCTATGCGAGCAGGGGAAGAGAGCTTTAGCTCACATGGTAACTCGAGTTCTCCAGAGAGGCCAGTGCACAGGAGGGAGATTTCGTTCCGACTGGACAACTGTTTACAACCTATAGAGCCCCAGCAGATCCCAGAGTTTGGAGGACACACCGCTGACAACCCCAGGATCTCAGATGTCCATGGTCACTCGAGTCCTTTAGAACGGCCAGTGCATAGGATAGAGAGGAAGGGACATCGCTTACAACCCCAGGACCTCTGATGTCCATGGTCACTCGGGTCCTTTAGAACGGCCAGTGCATTGGTCACTCGGGTCCTTTAGAACGGCCAGTGCATAGAATAGAGAGGAAGAGACGTCGCCTACAACCCCAGGACCTCCGATGTCCATGGTCACTCGAGTCCTATAGAACACCCAGTGCATAGGATGGAGAGGAAGAGACATCGGCGAAGCCAGGCCCTCAGATGTCCATGGTCACTAGAGTCCTCAAGAGCGGCCAGTGCATAAGATAGAGAGGAAGAGACATTGGCGACAACGCCACACCCTCAGAAGTCCATGGTCACTCCAGTACTTTAGTGCGGCCAGCAGTGGTAGGAGAAAGAGAGCTTTAGTTCACACTGTTCACAACGTACAGCCCCAGGATATCTCAGAGCTTGGAGGAGATCTCTCTGGCCAATCTAGGATCTTATATAGTTTTGTCACAAAAGTCCTCGAGAACAGCCAGCACAAGGGAGGTACAGAATTCTTTAGTCAGATAAATAATAAACAGCAAGATCAACTGTAACTCAATATACACAACAAATGTCTAATATTGTACAGATCGAGTAAGATCATATAATCCACCCTGAGTGGATTTAAGTGAATACTTTGCTACTGGAAGGCTAGGCAGGATTCTGTGGTGGTTCATACACCACTGAACCACAGTATGGTTTAATTCCTTGAACACAGACTATGTGACCGGTCACTGGAGCAGGAGCACCCCGAAGTAGAGGAGCTCCATTTACGTTTCTTGGGCTTCTACTTTGACTTCGGCTCACCCGATGAGGGCCATCTGGACCAGAACGGACCTCAGTCCTTGTGCTAGTTTTAGCAGAGTATGGCTTCTCACTCCCGAATTGCTGTTAGATGAATCAGGCATAACTTGTGGCGAACTAGTAGTCAGGCCAAAGCACGATAGCTCAAGCAAGTCAGTCACCAATATTTGTTGTCTCCACTTGCGACACAGCTTGAATTCTGACATCTTCGACAACATCCCTGCACACTGCCATGCTTGAGAATTGGGAAAAAAACTTTTGTGGGAAACCAAAATAGGTGCGGGGGTGGCACTTCACTGAATATGCATCCAAATGCACAGAAAAAGAGGAACTGACGTCATGTGCAGGAGTATCACCTATATGTGGCTATCATCTTGTCCAGAGGTGGCACTCGCTCACAAAACAGGCCAACAGCACTAGCTACTGGTGCAAAAGAGCTATTGCAAGACTTTCCGGATCCAGCCAGGTGCAGTGGAAAGACTCACAAGATGAGAAATCTGTGGCTAGGAGAATCCATCACAACATGAATTACAATGTATAAAACACTGCTGTCGATTAAAAGAATAGCTTAAGTTACCTTGGATTGACATTATATTACTAAGGAAGTCTCTCTTTGGTCTTGTTTCTCTATATGGCCGTGGAACTTGTCAAAAAACATACAATATCCTTAAAATGTACATCAAGGGGACATTATCCCAAAAATGTATCATTTCTAGGTACCTACAGCTTAATCCACTAATCACTTGTACATTTCAGCTTTATTGTTCTGTGTATATTTGCATTGGTGCCTCAATACATTATTGCAGTGTAAGAAATTGGGTTTTTGGCTGAGGGGGGTGAAAACCCTTCAAGCACCTTGTCAGGGTGAACCACAAAAGTCACTAAATTAACCAGTGCTCAAGCCTCTGGTAGCTTGGAACAAAAGCAGTCACGCTTAACTTAGAGTGACTGTGTTAAGTATTTATGCAGAAAATACAAACAATATATAAACTGAAAGCACAAAACAAGAAATAACCCTCACCAATTTAGAATAACAGAGTAACATTAAATAAATAAAATGAGACTGAACAAAAAAACTCGAAACCAATAAAACTTAAGATTTGCAATTTTTAAGATTTACATAAAAATAACACCAAGAAGCAAAAATCGCTAACTGAGGGTATCTGGTTGCGCTAGTCTAGGACAAAGTCACAAGTTCAGGCAAACCACAATGGAGTATGGGACGGATTGAGGGTCCAGGCTAGTCCTGCTGAAAAAAGTTATTTTCTCAAAGTCTAATGCGCATAGTCAGCTGATGCCAGCCAAGGGTCCAGGACCTGTGGAGGCACTTCTTGGGGATCAGGAACTCACTCCAGCAGGTCTCAGGCAGGTCCAGTTGCAGCAGTTCAGCTGGACAGTCGAAGGGAGGCCTCTTGAGCTTGTTGTGTCCCTGAAACTTAGATCAGGAGGCCAGCCAAATGACCCTTGGAGTCACTCGGGTTAGCCAAGGATGAAGGAAGCAGGTCCATTCTTCCTTCAGAGAGAGCAGGGCGGGCCTCAAGCAGCAGAGCAGTCCCCTGAAGAACAAGGCTGGTCTCAAGCCGCCAGACAGCACTCTGGTGAACAAGCAGTCCTTCTGAAATGTCCACAAGCCCATGGTGTATTGATGAGTAGCTTAGGAGGGATGATATGTATACCTGATGTGTCACTTTGAAGAGAGGGAATTGTAGTCCACCCCTACATCTGGTTTTAGACAGATCCTTCACCTTGCTTCCCCTGCCCAGCCTCCAAGAGGTCTAGGGGGACAAAGGGCAGGTGTCAGGTTCCTTTGTGAATCTGCTGGAGGCCACCCTTTGAAATGTAAGTGGGGCAGGAAACAGCTCTACTTCCTCCATCCTGTCAGTATGGCCCTCTCCCACCTACACCTACGTGATATTATTCACTGTCTGGGCCCAATATGCATTCCTGATCGAGGAGAAATGAACAGAATCAGCCAGCTGGAAACTCCTATAAGGCCTCAAAGTTTAGGGCAGGATAATCCCAGTTTTCAAAAAAGTGACATTTTCAAAATTGTAATCTAAAATATAACTTTGCCTTTATATAGGATTTTAAAATACAATCATTTGGGTCCAAACATGAAATGTTTCTGTTACCAATCAAAAGTTATCACTTATTCACCGGGTCTCCAGACCTCTACCTTCTCAGATATTGGTCGTCTGTTACTGGAGCTCCCTGAAAGTATCCTCCTCATGGGTGGGGACTTTAATGCGGTACTTTCTGGCACTTTGGATCGTCACCCCCCCAGGGATATTTCTAACTCTCAGTCATGGCTATGTGGGTTCCTGGACACTTTTGGTCTGGTGGTCTGCTGGAGACTGATGCACCCGACACAGAGTCAGTACACCTTTCACTCTGGGGCCCATGGGAGTCTTTCCAGACTTGATTACATTCTCATGCCCGCTGTCCAATCCTCTTCTGTAAGGGAAATTAGACACTTGGCTCGGGGCATTTCCGATCACTCCCCATTGTGGTTCTGTATGGATACTGGGGCGAATGTGGAGGGACGGGTTGCCCCTGTCAACCCTTGGCACTTGCGTAATCCCAAGACCGTCACAGTTTGGTAAAGTCCCTGGACCACTATTTCTTGGAGAATGAGGGGTCTGTCTCTTCCTCTGTTTCACTATGGGAGGCCTTTAAGACTGTTATCCGTGGACAGGCCCTATCCTTAATTGTGGAAACCAAGAAAGTTAGGAATCAGGAGGTTGTGGGTCTTGAGGATGAAATATTGGAATTGGAGGCTGACCTAGAATCCGGTGTCACCCAGGATAGACTCCATGCCCTTGCTCTGAAGCTTAGAAAAAGGTGAGCAACCCAATATACCCTTGCGGGCTTGGGCAGATAAACAATTGAAAAATTGGGCCAGCAAGGGATTTTGTTTATATTATCAGATATCAGCTAGTGCGGGACTTGAATTAATTGAGAACTCACACTGTTATAAACTAGTGGCTGAGGTAAGTGAATTTATACTGCAAGCAAATAATGTTACCACACTAACATTATAAGAAATACAATAACCAGATTTTTTACGTCAAAAAAGTTTGTTATTTACTTAAAGACAAAACAATTAATCCTTAATAAAATAGGGTACAGAAGAATGCATTAGAGATATACAGGGAGTGTATTAGATATTCCACCAATATATCAAAAAGAAAAGTCTAACCTGCTGGCAAATAAAACACTGATTTCAAATCAAAAAGTAGATGAAAATCAATAGTAGTAGGTGAATCCCGTGCAGAATTAGACACAGTTGTCGACGTTTCGGTCTTTGTGTTATGCTTTCATAAGACCATCATCAGGACATACATTTTAGTGCATTTGAATGTTGACCCTCTGGAAAAATATGACAAAATAACAATATTATAACCTGGTTACATGATTAACATTTCATTTAACAATTCATTAATCGATGATGCATTTAACATATTGAAAACTTCTGTTCAGTCTTAATTGCTGCTTTAAACAGTTGGTTGCTGAAACAGTTTCAGAAAGTCGGTGTGGCGACTTAATGTTGAATTTAAAATAACTACTCAATCATAGTTAACTATGACAAACTGTTTATGAATGGATCGCACTTACTTAAAATCAAAACCACATGCACTTCCTAGCCAGGTCAGTGATGTTGGTTGAGAATCGATCAATTGATGAGAACACTTGGTCGAAGTTAAAATCTGCGACTTCAATTCAACAGACGCTATGAAACAAGGGTAACTAGTTTGAGTCAAAGATATTTTATCGTTTACTACAACAAGTAAACTCTACTGACAGTGAAAGTTACCTTTGAATATTGGTAAGGAAAAGCGTTAGGAAAAGCGTTCACGGCTCGTTCAATGGCAATAAATGCGTCGTCACGTTTCTGCAAAGAAGGGAACGGTGAATTTAAATGTCTTGTCAGACTTCGAGTCAAATATCTCAAATATGTGCTAGGTTTAGCTAGACAATGAGTCTTGACCCAAGGATCAGTTTTTACTACAGGATCGGCCGCTGACCATCAATCGTGAAGCCTATGTAGTTGATTACTAATTACCATGGAAAAGGGACATACATTCTTTACTTTCATTGTGGTTGCAAATGGCAAATAGCGTGTTTCAAAGATATCACGACTAACCTTGCCAAATTGGCTTCTCCAACTCTACAAACGCAATCTCGCGAGAATTACTATCTCGCGCCACTCTCTCTAATCGACATAAATAAGGGCTGTGTCAACCGGCAGTTATCAGCTGTTTCGTCCGAATACGCTGCCGTGGCCGACCCGGATAACGAAGTTTTCCAAAGCTCCCGATTATTTAAGTAAGTATTAGGTATTGCATATCCTGGCACTTGGCCTTGTCTTTAGCTATAGGTCCGTTTGACAAACTGTATGCTTGTTTTTTTAAAACAAACAGCTGCCCTTTTGCTTGTGTCTGAGTGGTGTTACATACTAAACAATCTCGCACCATCTTTTGCTGTTTCCGATAAATGCATGTTTGTAAGTAAGATAGTAATCATCACTTGCACCTAGATCTGGCAAGGTCAGTCGTGATATCTTTGAAACACGCTATTTGCCATTTGCAGCCACAATGAAAGTAAAGAATGTATGTCCCTTTTCCATGGTAATTAGTAATCAACTACATAGGCTTCACGATTGATGGTCAGCGGCCGATCCTGTAGTAAAAACTGATCCTTGGGTCAAGACTCATTGTCTAGCTAAACCTAGCACATATTTGAGATATTTGACTCGAAGTCTGACAAGACATTTAAACTTGGATGCTAAGCATCTTCTGGCACTTCAATGTAATTTCCATTGAAATGAATGGGCACTCCATGACGAGTTACCCTTGTCATTAGCATCCAAGTGGTTAAATTCACCGTTCCCTTCTTTGCAGAAACGTGACGACGCATTTATTGCCATTGAACGAGCCGTGAATGCTTTTCCTAACCAATATTCAAAGGTAACTTTCACTGTCAGTAGAGTTTACTTGTTGTAGTAAACGATAAAATATATTTGACTCAAACTAGTTACCCTTGTTTCATAGCGTCTGTTGAATTGAAGTCGCAGATTTTAACTTCGACCAAGTGTTCTCATCAATTGATCCATTCTCAACCAACATCACTGACCTGGCTAGGAAGTGCATGTGGTTTTGATTTTAAGTAAGTGCGATCCATTCATAAACAGTTTGTCATAGTTAACTATGATTGATTAGTTATTTTAAATTCGACATGAAGTCGCCACACCGACTTTCTGAAACTGTTTCAGCAACCAACTGTTTAAAGCAGCAATTAAGACTGAACAGAAGTTTTCAATATGTTAAATGCATCATCGATTAATGAATTGTTAAATGAAATGTTAATCATGTAACCAGGTTATAATATGTTATTTTGTCATATTTTTCCAGAGGGTCAACATTCAAATGCACTAAAATTTATGTCCTGATGATGGTCTTATGAAAGCATAACACAAAGACCGAAACGTCGACAACTGTGCCTAATTCTGCACGGGATTCACCTACTACTATTGATTTTCATCTACTTTTTGATTTGAAATCAGTACGTTTTATTTGCCAGCAGTTTAGACTTTTCTTTTTGATATATTGGTGGAATATCTAATACAGTCCCTGTATATCTCTAATGCATTCTTCTGTACCCTATTTTATTAACGATTAATTGTTTTGTCTTTAAGTAAATAACAAACATTTTTTACTTCAAAAACCTGGTTATTGTATTATTTCTTATAATGTTAGTGTGGTAACATTATTTGCTTGCAGTATAAATTCACTTACCTCAGCCACTAGTTTATAACAGTGTGAGTTCTCAATTAATTCAAGTCCCGCACTAGCTGATATCTGATAATATAAACAAAATCCCTTGCTGGCCCAATTTTTCAATTGTCTTGCTCTGAAGCAGCTGGATTATAAATCTCTTGTTACTGATGATGCCAAGTCGATGTATAGGGAGCAGCAGGGTAAACTGTATGATGTCGGGGATAAGGCGGGTAAACTGATTGCATGGCTTGATAAGAGGGAGAGGGCGAGTCATGTTGTTCCTGTGATTCAGACTTTGGATGGTGTGAGTGTGACTGACCCGAGTGAGATAGTGGAGTGTTTTGCTGATTATTTTCGTGGTGTGTACTCCCCGGTGTCCGATAGGGATGAAGAAGACTCCCATTCATTATTGCGCGACATCGTGTTGCCTTGCCTTTCTGAGGAAGATCGGAAGTGCATGGATGCCCCGCTGTCCGTGGATGATATTGCGACCGCAATTCGTTCTCTCCGTTCGGGCAAGGCTTTGGGCCCGAACAGCTTGCCTATCGAGCTGTACAAACTGCGACCTGATCGAGTCGCTCCATATCTCCGTGATATGTTTCTGGAGTCGCGTGACCTGGGCATTCTCCCTTGTGACCAGCGTCTGGCAACGATCGTGGTCATTCCCAAGGAGGGTAAGCCTCGGGACCTTTGCGCGTCATACAGGCCCATCTCCCTGTTGAACGCGGAGCCTAAGGTTCTTGCTAAGGTTCTCGCTAATCGTTTGCTCTCTGTGATCTGTGACCTGATCCATCCGGATCAATCCGGTTTTATACCGCATCGTAACACTGCTCTCAATCTGAGGCGGCTGCATGGTGTTCTCGCGAGAGCAGGGTCTCTTTCGGAGCCGGCCATCTTGGCCTCCTTGGACGCCACGATGGCCTTTGATACGATTGAATGGCCTTATCTTTGGGCCGCCCTTGCGAAATTCGGTTTTGGTTCGGAATTTGTCGGTGGGTGCAGCTCTTATACAAGGAACCGTTGGCGCAGGTCGTTGTCAACGGTCGTGTGTCCATGCCCTTCGTTCTCGGGAGAGGTACCAGACAGGGGTGCCCGCTGTTCCCCCTTCTCTTTGCTCTGGCTTTAGAACCGCTTGCGGCCTGGCTCCGATGGGAGCCGTCGATAAAGGGCATCCGGTGGGCCCCCGATTTTGAAGACCGAGTTTCGTTGTACGCAGACGATATTCTTCTGTATCTTACCTCTCCTCGTAAGTCTCCTAACGTCTTTTCGATGTCCTTTCTTCGTTCTGCAAGAATTCCGGATTGATTATAAATTGGTCGAAATCCTGTGTATACGCCATCTCGGGTGGCCTTCCCTCGTTGCCAAGTAGATTTCCCATTCAAATTTCTCGTTCCGGTTTCCGGTACTTAGGAATTTTTATATCGCTGGATCTGGCTGCCCGCTATGAACATAATCTCCTTCCTCCTCTCCATCGGTTGAGACTAGACGTGGCCCGGTGGCGTAAGCTGCCGTTGTCGCCACTCGGCCGCGCCGCACTTTTTAAAATGATGTCTTTGCCTCGATTTCTGTACGCACTCCAGAATTCGTTCGACGTCATTCCAGCGAGCTATTTTCGGGAGGTGGAGGGCTTACAGAGACTGCTTGTTTGGGACGGCCGTGCGTGAATTGCTCTCGTAAAGCTGACTCTCCCCTGGTCTGGCATAGCGCTCCCGGATATCAGGCGGTATTATTGGGCCTCCCAGCTGTCCGCCATCAATCACGCATTGTATGCCCCCAGTCCGAATCCGGCTTTCGAGATGGACAGGCATCAATTGCCGGGCGGTGACTACAATAGGGCACTCTACTCTCGGGCAGCAGGGAGTGATTTGACTGGATCAACTAGGATTGTGGTGCGTGTGTGGAAGGATGCGAATGTGGCCATGGGATGGTCCGATCGATTGACACGAGCTACCCCTTTGTATGTGTCCGAAAAACTGGGAAGCCTCTGGACATCGAAAGGTTTTGAGAAGTGGGACATGATGGGTATAAGCAGAGTGGGTGACCTCTGGGTGAAGGGCGTAGTTAAGTCCTTTGCGGTCCTTCAGAACGAGTATGATTTGAGTGATAGAGAGTTTTTCAGGTATGCACAGATCCGCCATGCCCTGACGTCGGTCTTTGCCGCCGGCACTGATGTTCCCGAGTCCTCCCCGCTTGAGGACCGTATACTCGATGGTCACCTGCCCGATAGTACGATATCGCTAATATATAAGAAATTGATTAACGTTCGGGCTGATCTTCTTGTGCGTCTCAGGGTGGCCTGGACTGGGGACGGGCTGGAGTTGGATGACGAAGACTGGCAGTCGGCAGTGCCTTCCCCGAAGGAGGTCGCCATTCCCGCCCGTCTCCGTCTCGTCCAACTTAAAATTCTTCATTAGGTTTATGTTACTGGTCCTCAATTGGTTGCCATGGGCTTTTCCTCGGATGGGTTGTGTCAACGCGGGTGTGGTTTGAGTGCCACTTTCCTTCATATCATTTGGGAGTGCCGGGATGTGGCTTCATATTGGACCCGTGTGCATGCAGTGATGGAGTGTGTTACCGGGGTTGCTCTGCTGCCTGAGGCTCAGAAATGTTTGCTGAATGTGTGGGAGCCTAATGATTACAGCGTCGCCCAGACCCGGTGAGCGGCCCTCGGGAACAGGATTGCGAAGAGAGACATCGCACAGCGGTGGGGTTCCCGACGGGCCCCCACCGTGTCAGTGTGGAAAGAGAGTATGGACTGGTGTATGTTTCGGGAAAAGACAGTGTATTTGGCTAGGGGCAAACCTAAGGCGTGGAATAGAATCTGGAGTCAATGGAATGCTTATCGAGGAAACATTTGCACACCCCCACTGGATTACACTCTTGATATTTCTCCGTCCCCCTGATCCGGCATTCCTGGATGAATCTATTCCCCTCCTGATTTTCCAACTTCCCCACTGACCCTACCCCCCCCCGGCGGTTTCCGTCAATTTCCTGATCATTTATCCTTATTGTGGGTCCCCCGCCGTTGGAGCAGGCTTCGTTTACCATTGTTCCCGCCTTGAGCTTTGTTTGTTTGTTTCTTTTGTGTTTTTCTAAAAAACAAAATCGTGATATCCTTAGTTCATCCTGTGTTGCAGAGCCTTTAATCCTGTATGTAGCCAGGCCTCTGGGCCATCGACCGATACTTTCTGATGTTCTAACATGCTTATGATACTCTAGCGGCCGGCCCCTGTGGTTGTAGGCCCATACTTGTAACAGTATTTGCGTTGCACAATGAAGTTTAAAAAAAAAAAAAAGTTATCACTTATTAAATATAATAAAGCAACCCAATGCTATCCCATGGAAGAGGTAGACCTTACAGTAGTGAAAAACAAATGTATGTGTTTTTTACTACCTGGACATGCAAAGCCTAAAAAAACGCCTTTTTAAATACAATACACTCTGCCCTATTGGGTGTTTAGAGCTTACCATAGGGGTGAAGTGCATTAAAATGAGAGGGTTAGGCCTGGCAAAAGGTTTATTTTTCCAAGTCAAATAAGCAGTTTAATACTGCACACAGGCTGCAATGGTGGACTTGAGACATGGTTTTTAAAGGGCTACACAATAAGTTCTGCAGGCCCACAAGTAGCATTTAATTTGCAGGCCCTGGGTACATGTAGTACCACCTGAATGTGCCAATTGATGGAAGCCAATTTTACCATATTTAAAAGAGAGCACACAAGCATATATCACTGGTTAGCAGTGGTGACTGCACAGAGTCCTAATGCCAACAAAAACATTTTTTGCAAGCAGGAGGGGTGAAAGCAAAACGCTTAGGGGTGACCCTGCAGAGAGGGTCAAGTCCAACATCCAGTAACTAAGTGCTACAAAAGAAAGGCCTTACAAACGGAATCTGTGCACGATAGGACTGCAGAACAACTAGCAGCACGAGGAAAGGCTTCAAAGCAACGGTTTACTACATGGAGTGCCAGGGAGAGACTTCAGAAAGACCCAGGTCAGACATCTGGGAGTGATCACACAGACGGAGCAGCCTGTGTGTGGAGACCGAAACGAAAATATGAAATACCAGCATTTGTAAAGCGCACAGCTACCTCCAGAGAGGTGTCCCGGTGCTGAGGGCCGTCGGGAAGATTAAGCGAGCTATTGCCTAGAGTTACATGGAGCTGGGCTAACCTGCCGCCAGCACCGGAATCGAACCGTGAACCCCGTGGTCCGGAGTCAGGCACTCTGGCCACTGCGCACCACCTCTTCCACAAGCAGAGAGGACACTGGTGACAGTGTAGGCGGAACCGGGTACTGGGAAGTCTCTGGTGTGACTGCAAGCAGAGACAGGCAATAGTGACTGTACAGGCGGAACTGGATACTGAGCAGTCTGTAATGAGACTGCAGGCAGAGATGGGCACTAGTGACTGTACAGGCGGAACTGGAGACTGAGCAGTCTGTGGTGTGACTACAATCAGAGACAGGCACTAGTGTCAGTGCAGGAAGATCCAGAGACTGAGTAGTCTGTAATGAGATTGCAGGCAGAGATGGGCACTAGTGACAGTGCAGGCGGATCCGGAGACTGGGCACTAGTGGCAGTACAGGCGGAACTGGAGACTGAGCAGTCTGTAATGAGACTGCAGGCGGAGATGGGCACTAGTGACAGTACAGGCGGAGACTGAGCAGTCTGTGATGGGACTGCAGGCAGAGACGGGCACTAGTGACAGTACAGGCGGAACTGGAGACTGAGCAGTCTGTAATGAGACTGCAGGCAGAGACGGGCACTAGTGACAGTACAGGCGGAGACTGAGCAGTCTGTGATGAGACTGCAGGCAGAGACGGGCACTAGTGACAGTACAGGCGGAGACTGAGCAGTCTGTGATGAGACTGCAGGCAGAGACGGGCACTAGTGACAGTACAGGCGGAGACTGAGCAGTCTGTGATGAGACTGCAGGCAGAGACGGGCACTAGTGACAGTACAGGCGGAGACTGAGCAGTCTGTAATGAGACTGCAGGCAGAGACGGGCACTAGTGACAGTACAGGCGGAGACTGAGCAGTCTGTGATGAGACTGCAGGCAGAGACGGGCACTAGTGACAGTACAGGCGGAGACTGAGCAGTCTGTAATGAGACTGCAGGCAGAGACGGGCACTAGTGACAGTACAGGCGGAGACTGAGCAGTCTGTGATGAGACTGCAGGCAGAGACGGGCCCTCGGTAGCGTGTGATACACCCTCATGAGTCGCGGTCTCACCAACCCCACTCCAGCCTTCATCTGCCTCAGAGGCACGTGCAAGGGCTGCATCACACGAACCCCAGCTCCCGCCTAAAATCCCGGCCTCATTCCAGATTTCCAAAGAGCCTCTGCCTCATTCCACAAACCCAGCGGCCCCGCTGCCTCGCACCGCAAGTGTGCGCCTCGGAGCTGGATCACCCTCGGGCTGCACACCTCCCTCCCTCTCCCTTTCCTCACACTCATCCCTTCCCGGGTCTCCGAGGGCTGCCGCGGCTCAGACTCAGACAGGCAGGCAGGCAGGAGGGGGAGGGAGGGAGGGGCCCCGCTGACCACTTCACGAGGCTATAAAAGTGCCGGCTGAGGCAGAGCGCAGCATCTCGAGGCGCACGTGAGGGGAGAGAAGGCTGCAGTCTGGACGGGGTACCTGAAGAGAGTGCACGGAGGGGACGTGGAGCACCCACACCGTGCCACCTGCAAGCAGAGACAGCTCCAGAACCCGTAGAGGGCCGAGGCCGCTCTAGGAGGGCAGAGGCTGTGCGGAGCCGTGGCACACGGCTAGGTACTAGGTTACCAGAACCTTAAACCGCAGGGAGAGAGCGCTCAAGAACCCGAGGAGGACAGGGACTGCTCCAGAGGCCAGGGGGAGGCAGAGACACAGCAGGCCTAAAGAGACTGAGCTCGGGTACCTTAAGAGCTCAAGGATAGGACTGACAGCACTTTAAACCACCTGCAAACGGGGCCCAGAGAGCGTAAAGATAAGCAGAGACTTCTACACATCCCAGTGGAAGGGACCGCCCCAGCGCCCAAAGAGAAGCAGAGCAGAGGCTGCACCAACTTCACTCAAGTGAGAGAGTGCCAGGGCCCGAGACCGCTGGAAAATTGCCTGGAGGCAACAGTTCTTATATCAGGGGAAAGGGGAGTCTGTGCAGAACAGGGCCACCGAAGCTGAACCCAAGCATCTGCACAGAGAAGAAAGAGACGGTCGGGCCACTCTAGAAACCACCTGAGACCCGAGGCTCCAGAACTCGGAGTAGAAGAGACTGCTTCCAGACTCCTTAACTCTGGGAGAAGGGACTGCTGCAAGGCTCCAGAACTCTATGAGAAGGGACTGCTTCAAGAGTCCATAACTCTGGGAGAAGAGACTACTTCAAGAGTCCATAACTCTGGGTAAAGAGACTGCTTCAAGGCGCCAGGCCTCTGGGAATCCAAGGCAGCTCCAGGCCCAGAGGAGGCACCCAGGAGGTGTAGAGAGCCCCGTTTCCATCGCGAGTGGGCGCCGGGCCTGGTGTGCAGCCACGGCGTCGGCTCTGCCCCTGCCCCTCTGCCCCCTCCCCCGGCCGGACATGTCCTTCGCCATGCTGCGCTCGGCCCCCAGCCGCTACCTGTACCCCGAGATCAGCATGCTGTCCGAGGACGAGGAGAGCGGCAGCGACAGCTCGGGCTCCGACGACAAGGGCTTCCACCTGGACGCCGACGGCTTCCCCGTCAAGGGCGGCAAGCGGCGCTCGGGCAAGAAGGGGCACCGGCTGCACCGGGAGCCGCGCCAGCGCCACACGGCCAACGCGCGGGAGCGCGACCGCACCAACAGCGTCAACACGGCCTTCACGGCGCTGCGCACCCTCATCCCCACCGAGCCCGCCGACCGCAAGCTCTCCAAGATCGAGACGCTGCGCCTGGCCTCCAGCTACATCTCGCACCTGGGCAACGTGCTGCTGGTGGGCGAGGCCTGCGGCGACGGGCAGCCGTGCCACACCACCACCTTCTACCACCACCACCACCAGGGCAGCAGCCCGGCCCGGGAGGGCGAGAACTCGCAGCCCAAGCAGATCTGCACCTTCTGCCTCAGCAACCAGCGCAAGCAGGTGAGGGGGGCAGCTCCGGGGGCCACGCGCACGGGGTGGGGCCAGTCTCCAAGGGGGCCACGCACAGGGGATGGAGGAGACATGGTGGGGCCACTCTCCAAGGGGCCCAACTCCGGGGGCCAGCGCACAGGGTGGAGGAGACGGGGTGAGCCCAACTCAGGAGGGCCACACACAAGGGATGGAGGAGACGGGATGGGGCCACTCTCTAAGGGGGTGGCAAATCAGTAGGGCCCGGGGGCGAGGCACAAGGGGTGGAGGAGAGGCACCGTGGGGCCACTCTCGAAGGAGCCCAGCTCAGGAGGGTCAAGTGGTACACAAGAAGGGTGAAGGAGTGGAGAAGGTAAACTGTGGGGTCTCCACCTCACTGGACGCTCCTGAGTTGGGCTCTTGGGTAGAGGTGTACTGTGGGACCACTAACCAAGGAACCCAACCGAAGCAGATCCAGTGGGCACCAGATGGGCGGGACGTGGTATACTCGAGGGCACCTGTCCAAGGAACAAGACTGAGGAGGGTGCAGAGGGTCGCACTCTGGGCAAAAGGGTGAAAAAGCTAAACTGTGAGGCCTCCACCTAGGGAACCCGGCTGAGGAAGGGAGCAGGCTCCAGCAGGCCATGAGATGGGGGAGGGATGGATGAGGTAGAGTGTGGGGCCTCTAGTCAGGTTAGACAACTCAAGCATGGTGGAGCTTCAGTCCAAAGAACCCGGACGAAGAGGGCCAGCGCCTCACGAGCACATAGAAGGGTGGAAGAGATGCATGGGGCCTCCACCCTAGGAACCCAAATTATGAGGAAACACAGGGGCCTGCTCTTCAAGGAACCAGGCTCAAGAGGGACCAGTGTGATGTGAGCAGGGATAAGGGAAAACAGAGATCAGAGAGGCCTACATCCATGGAGGTCAGGGAAGGAATAACGCCACATGTACGGAAGAAGAGTAAAAGAGACCCAAGGGGTCCAAGGGTCGAATGGCCATCATCAGCTTGGAAACAGTAGATTTTGAAAGAAATACCGGGGTTCTCCAACTGATGAATCCAAAAGATGAGGTGTGAGTGGCTCACCCAGAGATATGTATGTGGCCTCCAACGAACAAGCCAAAAAAGTCATTCTGGAAAAGGCGCAGAGCGCTATAGTAACTGCTGCCAAGAAACCCTACTGACGAGACACGTCCCCATTGGCACAGGCAACAAACGTGGTTAGGAGTAAGATCTGCACTGGTGCAAAGAGGCCGACATGAGTGCAAACCAGCTGCCCGGGTCCAGTCCAGCGAACAGCAGCAGACTAGACATGGCAGTGCCGTGCCCTTCCCCAAACAAGTCCACTGCTCAAGAGTGGCCACTGCCCTGCTGCAGACAGGCCTCAGCCCGAGGGCAGGTTCATTTCGAACCCACGAACGGTGACCCTTCGAAGTCAGCAGCTCATGGAGGGGCACGAGACTGAACTAGGGCACCGTTCGCCCAGGGTTTGATCGAGGGGACATGTTAGGGGTGCCTTTTACAACAGATTCGCGATCAGCACCAGACTGATGCCACAAAGGCCCAGCAGACAGGGCATGTGCAGGCTGGACCAGCCTGGACGCCCACGTCCAGCTGTAGTGTTTGACAATCTAGGATATAAAACACATCTACACCAGAAAAGGAGCCCTGCACCTGCAGGAGTAGTAGGCAGAATGGAAGAAACTGCTTTGAACACCAGTCACTAAAAACTAACGAAAGGTAGGACAAGAGCAACAATTCAAAAGCAGATTTCGAATTCGTTATTCGTAAGTATTGACTTAAGATTTAAGAAGTCCTCGGATCGCACGTACTTTTAGAAATAACGCCTTTAGAAGCACATACTTTGTGCTGGGTCCGTGGACAGGTGAAACCAGTACACTCTGTTACCAGAGGGTGCCCCTGGCAAGGACTGACTGAAGGAATAAGCTGGCACAACAAATAAGTGCGGTCGAGAGTCTGATGCACCCCCTTGAGACTACTACACATTAAGAGCATTCCAGAAATGATGCGCTTCCGAGAATTCAAGAAATCGGGGCTCGGCACCTTTGAGGTATGAGGGGCAAACAGACGCCTGCAGCAAGGTTGGGGTGACCATCGCAAGCCACAGAAAGCACAGGTGAGGGGCAGGGCTGGGGTGACCATCACAAGCCACAGAAAGCACAGGTGAGGGGAGCACAGAGGCACCTGCAGCAGGGCTGGGCTTCCCATCACAAGCCACAGAGCACAGGTGAGGGGCGCACAGAGGCACCTGCAGCAGGGCTGGGGTGACCATCACAAGCCACAGAGCACAGGGGAGGGGCGGACAGAGGCACCTGCAGCAGGGCTGGGGGCCTATCACAGGCCACAGAGCACAGGTGAGGGGAGCACAGAGGCACCTGCAGCAGGGCTGAGCTTCCCATCACAAGCCACAGAAAGCACAGGTGAGGGGCGCACAGAGGCACCTGCAGCAGGGCTGGGCTTCCCATCACAAGCCACAGAGCACAGGTGAGGGGCGCACAGAGGCACCTGCAGCAGGGCTGGGGGCCTATCACAGGCCACAGAGCACAGGTGAGGGGAGCACAGAGGCACCTGCAGCAGGGCTGGGGGCCATCACAAGCCACAGAGCACAGGTGAGGGGAGCACAGAGGCACCTGCAGCAGGGCTGGGGGCCTATCACAGGCCACAGAGCACAGGTGAGGGGAGCACAGAGGCACCTGCAGCAGGGCTGGGGGCCATCACAAGCCACAGAGCACAGGTGAGGGGAGCACAGAGGCACCTGCAGCAGGGCTGGGGGCCTATCACAGGCCACAGAGCACAGGTGAGGGGAGCACAGAGGCACCTGCAGCAGGGCTGGGGGCCTATCACAGGCCACAGAGCACAGGTGAGGGGAGCACAGAGGCACCTGCAGCAGGGCTGGGGGCCATCACAAGCCACAGAGCACAGGTGAGGGGAGCACAGAGGCACCTGCAGCAGGGCTGGGGGCCTATCACAGGCCACAGAGCACAGGTGAGGGGAGCACAGAGGCACCTGCAGCAGGGCTGGGGGCCATCACAAGCCACAGAGCACAGGTGAGGGGAGCACAGAGGCACCTGCAGCAGGGCTGGGGGCCTATCACAGGCCACAGAGCACAGGTGAGGGGAGCACAGAGGCACCTGCAGCAGGGCTGGGGCCTATCACAGGCCACAGAGCACAGATGAGGGGCGCACAGAGGCACCTGCAGCAGGGCTGGGGGCCTATCACAGGCCACAGAGCACAGGTGAGGGGAGCACAGAGGCACCTGCAGCAGGGCTGGGGGCCATCACAAGCCACAGAGCACAGGTGAGGGGAGCACAGAGGCACCTGCAGCAGGGCTGGGGGCCTATCACAGGCCACAGAGCACAGGTGAGGGGAGCACAGAGGCACCTGCAGCAGGGCTGGGGCCTATCACAGGCCACAGAGCACAGATGAGGGGCGCACAGAGGCACCTGCAGCAGGGCTGGGGGCCTATCACAGGCCACAGAGCACAGGTGAGGGGAGCACAGAGGCACCTGCAGCAGGGCTGGGGGCCATCACAAGCCACAGAGCACAGGTGAGGGGAGCACAGAGGCACCTGCAGCAGGGCTGGGGGCCTATCACAGGCCACAGAGCACAGGTGAGGGGAGCACAGAGGCACCTGCAGCAGGGCTGGGGCCTATCACAGGCCACAGAGCACAGATGAGGGGCGCACAGAGGCACCTGCAGCAGGGCTGGGCTTCCCATCACAAGCCACAGAAAGTACAGATGAGGGGCACACAGAGGCACCTGCAGCAGGGCTGGGGGGGGTGGGGGCCATCACAAGCCACAGAGAGCACAGGCACTTGCAAGAGGGCAGGTTCTAGTTCTGCACGCTTGCCTCCTTGCACATGCATCCCTTGGCCCCTCATCACACTTCATTACTGCCCCAGCTGCATCCGCCGAACCAGCAGCACGCTGGTCAGCTTTCGGGATTACTTTTGAGCGGCGCCCTCAGGTCAGCACTCCAGTCAATGGAAAATGACCATTTTTTCACCCGTTCTTAAAATATATATTTTTTTACTTTGCACAAAATATTGACAGGAATGGAGCCTTCAAAAGGACAGGTGGGGTCAGTCCGACTGTATACACTGCTTTATCTACGAAGAAGGGAGCTGAGCTTTGTAGGGACAGTACAGACACACTGTGCCAAAGGCACGGACAGTATGTGGTTTCATATCCGGGCTGCTAGAGTAAGGGACTGCGCTGGCACTTCGTATGGGGGCTTCTAGGCACTTCATAAGGCAGTACCTGCACTTCATATCAGTTACTAAATTACAACGGGATCGTTTCTGAACTTAACATCAGGGTTCATAAAGGTTCAGTGGGACAGTTCCAGACTGCACATCACGGATTCATGGCTGAATCAGGCTGTACACTCACAGACAGACGACGGGAAAGAAGGCAGAGGATATTTCCTCAGAAGTCCTTACCTTCTTTACGCTACAGGGAATCCCAGCGATTACATTTTAATCAAGAAGGAGTTTTTTTATAAGATTCAACCGCATTTATTTACCAATAAAGAATCATCACTCCATTCTTGGAAATGCTCATCTCAATCGAAGAACCGATTTAATGTGGGTGATTGATAGCACGCTACGGGGGATTCACAACACGAAATAGAACTATTCTCCATTGGAAGGCACGCTCCATTGGCATTTTACAAGGTCTTATTTTAACCCTGTTGAAGTCCTTTTACGGACGAAACCCTTTGGCTGGGCTGATGCATGTATTCATTTTTCCAATTGTGAAAATAAAAGCAACAAAACGGAATTCAAGAACTATTAAGTCTCTCGTCTACATAGGTTTGATTAATGTCATGATTTTAAAAGATTATATTGTACTTGACATTTGAATTGCTTTAGTTAATAGTGTGCTCCTTGATACTATCTTCGTTATTAGAATAGAGATTTGACCGCTCACTAGAGGGGTCAAGTCAAGTGTGAGCACGTTTGTGCTATATCAGATTTTGAAGACTTCTTTACTGGTGCAGCCCATATAGCCCACAATACTGTCCTGTCCTGCTAAAGCACCCAGGGGCAGGGGGAAGAAAGGGACTTTCCCAACCCCAGCCACTCTGAGTGACCTCACGGCTGGGTGAGAGAGAGGGAATACAGGACACGGACAGTTGTCACCCAGCATCGCCTGAAGCTCAGAGTCCTGTCTTCAGCTCAGGACTGGCCTAGACCTAACAGTGAATGCCTTGGGGGGGCCTGCGGGACTACAGCCACCCTGTGTCCACACACCTCACCGCTCCCCCAGGGATTGGGAGAGTACGCTAAAGTCCTGGTACTCCTGGAGTGCCATGAAGGTCTTCAAATAACAGTCAGAGACTGTGGTGAGGGGAATCAAGCCAACGTAGGGATATACTCAACACCAACGAGACCACGCGGATTGATCCTTCGGACGCCCAAACTCTTCAAAAACTGAGGTCCCCAACATTGCCAAGTCCTTCCTCATGGTCCCCTCCCTGGTTTGGGAGAGGGGATTCTCCAGAGCTCCGAACTCTTCAAACATGGAGGTCCCCAACATTTATGCCATTTGTTTCCTCCAGGTCACATTCCTTGTTTGCCAAGAGGGGGTGGGGGTTTCTTGCCTGGCATAGCTCTGCATTCCCGGCCCTCGAGGTTCACCAAAACACACCCTAACAAAGAGTGTGGACAACAAAGAGCAAACACTCCTGCCCTGTTCAGAAGATGTCTCTATTGTGCTGCTTGAGAAAGACGTAGATCCAATAAGCAGCCATCTAAGAGTCTGGAGAGCAATGACTTCCCTGGGTACCATTTACGTATGATAAGGAGAGATGGCACAGCACGCTGTGCTTAACTCGGGCCTGACACTATTCGGGATCCAGTCGCATGCTCTAGTGTTCGGAGGTCAGCCTAGGGCAGAAACACAAAGAGGGCCTCCTCTTTGTAGGGTTTGGACCTGCACTGACAGATGCCGCAGGGAGCGCCTCACACCTCTATAGCATCCCAGCTCATGCATCCTTCTCTTAAGGGCGTGCTATTGGGCTAAGTGGTGGTCTAGGGACTGTCTCGGACCCTGACAGCTTCTCAGATCCCCCCTCTTCAGTGTTCGAGGCTGCGCTGGCAGAGCTGGAGCGACTATATCATGGCCGGACTGTATCTCGGATCCTCCCTCTGCCTAGTGTTAGGAGCTATGCTAACAAGAGCCCTAGAAACCGCGTCCTACCCTGGCAGCGTCTCAAATCCTCCCTGTTTTAATGTTATCAGATGCACTAAGAAGAGGTTTAGGGGAGCGTTTCACACCCCGACAGTATCTCTGAACTTGCCTTTGTCTTTGGTATTAGTAGCTGCACTAACAAGAGCCCTAGAGAGAGCCTGGAAGCAGCGGAGGCGCTCGGTTTTAATATAAAGCAGCTCGGCACACCATGAATCCGTGAAAACATAAACCCGTTTACTTAGGGAAGACATTACCGCTTCCCCTCAGCCACTGGAGCAGCGAGCAGGAAACCGGGCCCGATGCCCACACAAACACACGGAGGAGCGACTGTGGCCCCTGGCGAGGGCCCGTCTGGATCAGCCTTGTGCCTCCGCCTGACGCAGCTGGATGTGGCCAAGAGCCCCTTTCCAGGCCTGGAAGCAAGCGCAACCATGCGACAACGCATGTCCATGCAAACACCGGAGGAGCCTCTGTGGCCCCTGGCGAGGGCCCGTCTGGATCAGCCTTGTGCCTCCGCCTGACGCAGCTGGATGTGGCCAAGAGCCCCTTTCCAGGCCTGGAAGCAAGCGCAACCATGCGACAACGCATGTCCATGCAAACACACGGAGGAGCGACTGTGGCCCCTGGCGAGGGCCCGTCTGGATCAGCTTTGTGCCTCCGCTTGACGCAGCTGGATGTGGCCAAGAGCCCCTTTCCAGGCCTGGAAGCAAGCGCAACCATGCGACAACGCATGTCCATGCAAACACCGGAGGAGCCTCTGTGGCCCCTGGCGAGGGCCCGTCTGGATCAGCCTTGTGCCTCCGCCTGACGCAGCTGGATGTGGCCAAGAGCCCCTTTCCAGGCCTGGAAGCAAGCGCAACCATGCGACAACGCATGTCCATGCAAACACACGGAGGAGCGACTGTGGCCCCTGGCGAGGGCCCGTCTGGATCAGCTTTGTGCCTCCGCTTGACGCAGCTGGATGTGGCCAAGAGCCCCTTTCCAGGCCTGGAAGCAAGCGCAACCATGCGACAACGCATGTCCATGCAAACACACGGAGGAGCGACTGTGGCCCCTGGCGAGGGCCCGTCTGGATCAGCTTTGTGCCTCCGCTTGACACAGCTGGATGTGGCCAAGAGCCCCTTTCCAGGCCTGGAAGCAAGCGCAACCATGCGACAACGCATGTCCATGCAAACACACGGAGGAGCGACTGTGGCCCCTGGCGAGGGCCCGTCTGGATCAGCTTTGTGCCTCCGCTTGACACAGCTGGATGTGGCCAAGAGCCCCTTTCCAGGCCTGGAAGCAAGCGCAACCATGCGACAACGCATGTCCATGCAAACACACGGAGGAGCGACTGTGGCCCCTGGCGAGGGCCCGTCTGGATCAGCTTTGTGCCTCCGCTTGACACAGCTGGATGTGGCCAAGAGCCCCTTTCCAGGCCTGGAAGCAAGCGCAACCATGCGACAACGCATGTCCATGCAAACACACGGAGGAGCGACTGTGGCCCCTGGCGAGGGCCCGTCTGGATCAGCTTTGTGCCTCCGCTTGACGCAGCTGGATGTGGCCAAGAGCCCCTTTCCAGGCCTGGAAGCAAGCGCAACCATGCGACAACGCATGTCCATGCAACAACTTTGTGCTGCCGCGAAAAATAGTTTAAACAAGACTAAGCAAATGCCAAGAAAAGGTCATATAAAGGCAAAATGACTACTGCATATAACATTGCTCATCCTCAATAATGCACCGAAACCAGAAAGTGATTTGCGCCGCTGCAAAATCCACGCATGGCATACGGTGGCAAAAACAGGCGCAGGGAAGCCAGGACTTGGGGCTCACCTTCTCCGCTGCTTGAAGGGCGCATAGTACGGTGCAGCCCCGTCATTTAAGCGCAGAGTGGTCATAAGCCACATAGGGTGGGGTCTGAGGGGCCGCCAGGGATGGGGTGCGCGGCTCGCAGGCCTTGTACAATATGACTGGTGGTGGGAGGTGGTAATGGAGCAGGGCCAGGCGTTCACGTGTGCATCACTCCACCTACACCAGTGACAGCAGGGCGTGCATAGACCCAGTTTGTCTAGAGCACACGCATGATGCGGGACTGCACCGCCAGCCTTCGGGGTCCACAGCACTCCCGTGACGCAGGACTGCACCGACAGCCGCAGATACTCTGTGCAGCACAAGAGGGCTCACACGAGGCCCCCGGGCTCTAGTGCAGTCGCAGATACTCTCACAAGGCCTCTGTGCAGCACAAGAGGGCTCACACGAGGCCCCCGGGCTCTAGTGCAGTCGCAGATACTCTCACAAGGCCTCTGTGCAGCACAAGAGGGCTCACACGAGGCCCCCAGGCTCTTGTGCAGTCGCAGATACTCTCACAAGGCCTCTGTGCAGCACAAGAGGGCTCACACGAGGCCCCCGGGCTCTTGTGCAGTCGCAGATACTCTCACAAGGCCCCTGTGCAAGAGCAGAGAGCTCACACGAGGCCCCCGGGCTCTAGAGCAGTCGCAGACACTCTCACAAGGCCCCTGGGGTCAGAGCAGACCCTGCACACCGTGCGGGCTGGTGCCTTGCTGGAGTACAGGGCATGCACGAGGGTGCACAGGGGCAGTCCCTGCGTAAAAAGCGTTCTCACATCCGGCTGCAGCCCCAGGGAGCTCCCATACACGTCTCCTGCAGGCTCCCAGGCTCTCACCTGCCATCTCTCCCCAGCCCTGCATTTCTGCCGGGCTCAGAGTTGCACATTTGGCCTTCTGGTTGCACTAATTCCCTGCCCGGCCCGAGCTCTGGAATGTGTTGGAAGCGCTGCTGTGCCTCGGGTCTCACGCCCCAGGGGAGACATTATTAGTCCCATAAAAAGTTAACAGCCCGGCCCCCGGGAGCCCTGAAGATGGAGCCGCTTCCCACACGGGGACCGAAGGCACGGGTGCAGCTGACAGCTGCTGCACACCGCAGGAGTGAGGCCGCACCTGGGAGGAGAGACTGCGGGCCCCCGCAGAGAGAGGGGCAGACGAGAGGCCCCAGAAGAGAACCGGGAGGACCCGAGGCCCCAGAAGAGAACCGGGAGGACCCGAGGCCCCAGAAGAGAACCGGGAGGACCCGAGGCCCCAGAAGAGAACCGGGAGGACCTGAGGCCCCAGAAGAGGACCGGAGGCCCCAGAAGAGAACCGGGAAGAGGCCCCAGAAGAGAACCGGGAGGACCTGAGGCCCCAGAAGAGAACCGGGAGGACCCGAGGCCCCAGAAGAGAACCGGGAAGACCTGAGGCCCCAGAAGAGAACCGGGAGGACCCGAGGCCCCAGAAGAGAACCGGGAGGACCTGAGGCCCCAGAAGAGAACCGGGAGGACCCGAGGCCCCAGAAGAGAACCGGGAGGACCCGAGGCCCCAGACGAGAACCGGGAGGACCCGAGGCCCCAGAAGAGAACCGGGAGGACCCGAGGCCCCAGAAGAGAACCGGGAGGACCCGAGGCCCCAGAAGAGAACCGGGAGGACCCGAGGCCCCAGAAGAGAACCGGGAGGACCTGAGGCCCCAGAAGAGAACCGGGAGGACCCGAGGCCCCAGACGAGAACCGGGAGGACCCGAGGCCCCAGAAGAGAACCGGGAGGACCCGAGGCCCCAGAAGAGAACCGGGAGGACCCGAGGCCCCAGAAGAGAACCGGGAGGACCCGAGGCCCCAGAAGAGAACCGGGAAGACCCGAGGCCCCAGAAGAGAACCGGGAGGACCCGAGGCCCCAGAAGAGAACCGGGAGGACCCGAGGCCCCAGAAGAGAACCGGGAGGACCCGAGGCCCCAGAAGAGAACCGGGAAGACCCGAGGCCCCAGAAGAAAACCGGGAAGACCTGAGGCCCCAGAAGAGAACCGGGAGGACCCGAGGCCCCAGACGAGAACCGGGCAAACGGAGAATAGGAGAGTGGGTGTAGCCTTAGGGGGGAGACTGAGAACTAGGGCAGGCACGAGGAGTCAACGGATAACCAGGGCAGGCATGAGGCTCTAACAGAGAACCAGCCCAGGAGTTCGGCTCCAACACAGAGAAGGGACAGGCGTGATACTCTAGCGGAGAAATGAGCCAGGTGCTGGGCCACAAGGGACATCCAGGACAAAGTGAGAGTCCAGAGACTGAGGACAGATTGTAGGTCAGGGTAGAAGTCTTCCACTAGGACTGCAACACCCATCTACAGTCTGACCACAAACAAGTGCTAAAGACAAGTCTTCGAAAGTATGCTCAGCTAGAAACTAGCCAAACGTTTTAAGTCTGGCTTGACAGCACTCTGTCAGGTAATCAATCAGTGCTTAATTTGAGCCGGTGGTTTCCTGTGCTGAGCACCAGCACTTACCACAGGTGCCACAAGGTGATGCAGTTTGTCTAATTTAGTGATGAGCACAAAAACAGATGTTTATTAATTCAATATAAATTAAAAACTAATAAGACCAGCCGGCCAAGTCATTATAATCGCTTTGGGGACTTCGAACATCTGAACTGTCGCACTTGATTCAGTGTGATGGTTAGCAGTTGTGCAGTGCAGGTACTGTCACTGGCAGTCGCAATGGGTAGTGAAAGCTGTTCTAGCCACTGGTAGTCATCCAACAAGAGCTTTAAGAAGCAATACTGAGAGGAGGGCTGTGGCTGCGCCCACATTGATCTTCCTCTCTATAAACCTTTATTTGATTGGGCAGAAGGTGGTGTTAGTTTCGCCGAAATGACTGTTGCTATTGCAGTTTTAGCCTTGTTGGATTCCTTACACTCAATGCAGCAGACCTCACTGTGTTTTGGTGAAAAACCAATGATCAAGGCTTGCCTGTTTATCAGGCAATCTTACGACAACAGCAGTAGGTCAGACCTCTATTGAATTTCACAGATGCTTTTCACACTATGCCTTCAGCGTGGCTTGCTCCTACACTAGTCCGTAGACTAGTTATTCATTACAAAGACTCTCACAGATTACCATGGGAGGCAAGGGTCTTGGTGTTGATAACCACCTCTGACAAACCCTGGGGGCAGACCTGCACTGTAACAATATTTTCTGATACTGCACATTGTTTTTCCAACTGGAATGTTGTACATATGACTGTCTGGTGGCTGCTTTGTGGGATAGCTTATGTTCCATGCAGAGTGAAGTGAGTGGTGAAAAAGATACACCTCAAGGCAGGAACTGAGGGTTTCCCAGAGCATTGCTAGGAGACCGTGACCAACAACAGTGGCTAGTGAGGGGTGGCTGGAGGCCAGTGACGGGTGGCTGGGGGCCAGTGAGGCACAGCTCGGCACAATGGGAGACAATGAAGGCAGATACCAAACTAGCAGGTGTCGAGGGGGAGGAGGGGATGGGCAGGAGGAATCAGCTTGGGTCAGAGGAACATAGTGGGAGCTAGGGACAGACAGCTGTGGCTGGTTTTCGGTTTTCACAAGCAAAGGCCAGAAGTGGTAGTTGCAAGTGAGACAACAACGGTCAGTGGCTGCTGGAGAGAGATAGCGGGGGACTGTGGCAATCGGAGGCATCGGGGGCTAGTGGAGGCCAGTCAAACTGACAGAGTTGGAGTCACAGACCCAGAGCCAACCAGGTCTACTTGGGGAGGCGGGGTCAGTAGGAGCCAATGAATGGTTTGAGCCACTGAGGGACGACGGATCCTTGGGTATCTGAGAAGGCACGCTCTCTCGTGTGCCCACTGTGTAAACTCACCCTGGACACACACGAACTCCCAGGGGTGAACATACACACCATCTGTGTAAGTCGGGTATCTTGTAAGAAATGACGCAGTGGTTACTCGGGACGCAAGGAGGCTCTCCAAGGTCCTCCATCTGTAAACATGCAAGTCAAACAGTCACTCGGCACCACCTGAAAACGAACAGTTCTAATGCCAACCTCTAGCCCAGGTATTCATTGTGCTGCCTCCTTTTGCTACCCTACTTGTAAAGCCTTGCACTCAAAATAATACAGTGAGCTGGAAGCTGGCTTTCATGCCTTCCTATTCCTGTTAAAAGCCACACCTTAAGAGTCCAAAAATACTTTGAATGCAAGACATCCACAAGTAGAAAGGATCATCTATAAAGTCCTTTGCTCTCCACCTGCAATTAAAAAGCATGCTTTAGGTAGTATAGCTTTAGAGCATCCAGACTACAGCAAGCGCCTAGAAGTCACATGGATGCCATGCAGCTCAAGAATGAGGGGCAAGAACTCTGTGCTGAACTAGTGGCAGCTGCAGCTAGTCCAGCATTGGGAACATTAGCAGGGCCGTGAGAAGACACAGCAATGGCAGTTCTTTATCAAGGGAGACGCTGTGTTCTATGGGGACTCGAGTGCCACAAAAGCCAGTTGTGCTGTAGATCAGGAAGCAAGGACATTGACAGAGCTGTGTGTGGTAACTAGATAGAAGAACCGCATGCCCTGCCTGAGAGGCACGGCTGGGGGTGGCTGTATGTCTGCCCACAAAAAAGGTTTTTGGGCCAAAGCATTCTTGAGGCCTTGCAAGCAAAGGTCAGCTGCTTCTGGGAAATCACTCTAACCGGGACCCTGCCACATCTTGCATTGCATCAAGACTACAGCAACCCCCCTCCCCTCCTTCCTAGGAAGATGAAATGGTATATCAACGCCTCAAACCCTCCCCCATGAATTACCAACCCAGCCCACCGTGTTAAAATTCCAGAAGGTGGCAACCCTCTACAGTTGACTTGGTACTATTACCAGGCCCCCTCTTTAGTCTTCCTCGTCATATCCGTTTTACCTCTGGCCTATCACGGTAGTTCAACGACGACAGCCATGAAGGATCCGTCTGTGAAAAGTGGTGAGAGTACGCCAGTGCAGATGCCGTGACATCATCTGTTAAGTATACATGGCCTACACTTGTACCACGTACAGCATCCCCAGCTTTATACTTGAACATCTGCTGTAAACATACTTGCAGCATGCATATTAAAGGTGTCATTTTTACTGCACGAGCCTATTTTGGTTTTGGGTTGCCCAGATTTTTATCAGGAAGGTCTTTGACAGCAGCTATTGCTCAGCATGGTCAGTGAAGCAATGTGTCACAGACAGCCGCAAGGAGTAGGCCTTTTGTCATTTGTGGGGCAATCAGATTGGCGGAGAGCAGTGACCTGCCTTGGGACTAGACTTTCAAAGCTAGGACAGTCCCAACTGAGCCGGAAAGTGAGAAGAGTACACTGCAATCTTTAACTATAGTAAGAAACTGCTACAGACCATTCCAACCCTCTCCTGTCAGCAGCAAGCAGGGCTTCACTTGTAGAAGAGCTACAGACCACAGCACTTGGCCTATCTTTCGATGGCACACCATCCTCCACCCCCTTCATGCAAGGGGCTTTATCCTAGGTATCCAGAAAAATGATATTTTATTGTGCCTGTGAAGTGAATGTAGAGTAATGCTCTGCCACGTGGCACAATCTAAATGTAGGCTGGCCAAGCAGACGTCAGCTACTAAGGCTTGTGTGCAGATTTGGACCCTAGCACCGCCTCTCTAGCCAGACAGCCTTGTGTGGGTGTCGCAAAGGAAAGGAACCGGATCCGGACAAATGGGGGCGGGGGGAGATGGCAAATGTAGCAAAAGCTGGTGGAACACTCAAGGGTCCCAGGACTCTGCCGGCAACGGAAGATCTGCAATACACATTATATCTGAACTCAAAGACAAAAACAGTCTTTCAAAGAGTCCAACTCATCTTTGGATGCGTGTCCACAGAGAGCAAACGTGGCCACCATTCCAAGATATTTTCTCCACTTATCCAGAATCCTCTGCCTGCAAAGGCAACCTGAGTTTTCCCAGATGATCCAGCGCTTCCCTATTGGCCTTCAACAACGCACTACACCTTCAATATTTTAGAACACCAAATTAATCGGTCTTTGATTAAGGACAATTCCACAAACAGCAATTTCCGTCTGTCCTCCCCAAGCCATACAAAGTCCTCTCATATCAACCATACAAAACCTATTGAATCCCACACCCCAAACAAATGCACAAGTTCAAGCTGCTCCATACCACATCATACGTAGTCCACCCTCTCTCTCTGATTGAAGTAGGAGAGAGATGGCTGCACCAAACACAACTTCCCAAGAACCAGCCCAGCTACTCCACCGCAAACTCCTTCTTACCTTCAATGGCATCAGTGTTCTACCTCCCAACCCAACAGCCTCCTACTAGGTCACATAGACTCACGACAATAAATGCTTTCCTTTGACTAAAACCAGGTAAACAGCTTTCACCCTAACAAACACGAGAAACAGTGGTCCAGGAAAGCTGGCAACAAAAAATATTCAACCAAGAGTCCCAAAACAAAATAATAAAGAAGGGCTATTAAAGGAGGGCTACTTGTACAAAACAAGTGAAACTGGATCACTGGAGATGGGATTAATGACAGGCGTTTGAACCCCAGTACACACTGCAGGTAGAAGGGTCCTTTTCTGAGGTTTGTACAAGAGCATCTGAAATATCTATAGCAAGAGATATTGATATTGTCTTTGTGAATGTGTTTTAGCCATGTTGTCTCCTCTCAATATATCCTCCACCTTCACTCTGACTCATCCCAACCCTCATTCTACTACTATGAGCTCCAAAACAACCCTTTCTATACTCTTCCCTCCTCTAGCCCTCCTTTGATCACCCCAAACTTCATTTCAATACTTTGATCTCCCAAACAATCCATCTAAATTCTAACCTCACCTATCCCTCCTTTGACTCCTCCCAAAACTCAGCTTACTACTTTGATCTACCTAAACCACTTCTACAGATTCTTACCCCCTCCATCTCTCAATACTAATACCAAACCTGATCTTACTACTATGATCTCACAATAAACACTTTCTGGACTCTTCCCTCTTCTATCCGCCCATTTTTTTTTTCAATCCGCCTAACACACTTGCATGTTCACCGCTCAAATTAACTCAAATGTAACTAAACTAATCCACCACTATAGTATCCTGTTTCGGTTCTGGCACAAATGCGATTTGCCAAAAAGTGATTGGACGCCTCGCCTCCTCAGGGGTAGTAAGCGCTATAGAAGTACAGTTACAATACAGGGACAGGTCCTAGCCCCCCCACACTCCTTAGCTCTGTAACTAAAAACAATTTAAAAGAGCTTATTTTGTAAAACGAGTACTACTACATTTTGTGCCGCTGTAAAGAATAAGTGTTAATATGGATCAATCTAATAGTGCCAGGATCAAATATGAGCACTTCGCATGCACTGACCCATCTCTCCACTGAATGCACAGCTATTCTCCTAAAGTGTCTCAGTATAGAGATGTCAACTGGCTACTAACTCTGTAATAACGCTTACTATTTTACTCCCTTCTCCAGAGCAAAGACAGAGACAGGAAATCAGCTATTCGGAACTAGAGAAAAGATTTAAGGACTTAGTTCACGAAGGAGAAGTGCAAAGAGGGGGTTGACGAAAACCCTCACACGGCTGGCTCCGTGGTCTACACCCACCAGTCCAGGGGGAGACGATTCCAGCTGTTTTCATCTCAGAAGAAAAATAAATGAGAAAAATGAAACTGATAGAAAAGACCACAAAGGAAATAAACCAGCCCGCCGGGTTTCTAAGACGTCTTCCTCCAGGATGTCCGTTGGATCCACCTCAGATGTGTAGATGGTACGAGAAGAGATGGCACTCCTAAAACATGCTGGCCTTGTAAGAGGAAAGGTACGGGAGAGCGCATCCGAGGGTGTCATGGTCTCACCAGAGAGGAAGCCACGGGGTCGAGCTGAAACACAGTGTAGTCAGAAGAACCCATCAACAAGCATGGCCTTCTGTCTCATTACCTGTGCGGTTCTGTTGTTGCTTATCCAGGAAACTGCATGTGATGCTCCTCGTCTATCCCAAGTGGCAGTACCAGAACGATGCTCTGCCAAGTCCACTTGGTGCAATTGTGGAAACTAAGGAAGATGCAACCTACTTTTTAAAACAGATGATGTGCTGAAACCAAGCGGGGACCACAAAGGCGCCCACTATCTCGGAGGCATCACCACAGCAATGTGAGTATTTTAAGAGCCATCGTCAGACCTCAAGACTGCTTTACTTAAAAATGTAGGACAATAAATTGGCTCCACCGTTCCGTGAACTCTTTTCAACTATTATTACTAACGGACATGTTGATAGTGCTTCATGCTATTGGACAATAATATAAAACCATTATTATTTAGATAAGAATAAATAAAATTTTGTGTAAACTCTTGTGAACAATGTGCGTTTTTGGAACTAGCCAGTCCCGAGTGAGAAGGAAAGCCTGTCCCACAAAGACGGATTGACTTGGGAGCCCCAAATAAAGGGTACAGTCAGCCAAACAGTATATTAGAACTGGAAGTCCACATGTAGTGGAAGACCAGGTAAAGGAGGTATGGCTTTTGTGCTACATCAAACTAGGATTCGAGTTCACTCAAGGTTTGGGGAGCAGCCTCAACAAAAGATGGAGAATTCCAGGCAGGGACTGCCAAAGCTCCACATGATCCACTACCAAAGTGTTACCCTATTCTAATTCTAACTAATGTGGAGAAGGATGAACTAAGGCAATTGCACAAAGCAAGTGCCAACCCCGTACTTTATGAAGATAATGCTGGATATTAAGAAATGTGTACAAATCATGTTGTATACAATTTTGTTGCCAAAAACCCCAACTTCTTTGCAAGGCAGGACTGGATATTGTGCGTTTCCACAGGAAGTTGAAAGGTCGGTTAGGTTAGTGGGGGCCGGTTTTGTAGCAGTGCATCAGTTTTAAAGCACTGCAAAGTTCCTTGTATATTCGGCAGTTTTCAGGCAACAATAAGTGTGTCAAGATAACTCTGATGATTAATGAACCTGCTTGGGAGAGATTGGAGTTTTATCTAGTGGCAGTTTTGACTCCTCTAAAGTAGCACAAAGGGTTATTATGCCTGCTTCAAAGAACTTGTACCATGCATAAAAAAACTTTTATGAGCATAGCTCAGTGGATTCCTGCTTTTGTCACAGATTCTGTTATTACTGCGCAGTTCATAAGTTACAATCATAATTTAGCACAGTGAGCTATGAAGTGTCATCAGAGAGATGCTTACAAACTGCATGGTACAGGTTAGAAAGCTAAGCTTTTTTACCCAGTCTTTCATTATCTTGATGTTTCTAAAAAAGGTTTGTTTGGGTGGAAATAAATGATTTCTATTGAAGTCAACCCTAATCACTGTGTTATGTTCTGAATCCGGAGTTTGTGCTCTCCACACCAAGCGCTCTTGAAAAGTGCCTACACCACTATGGATTACATTAATCCTACTCCTTGAAGTCAGTCTCCTTTGCCTTGTATAACATTTTCTATACACTGATTTACACATGTATGAGCCATTGTCTGTGTGTGATGTAAAGAGCTCGAACACCCTAAACTGGTATGAGAGGTGCTATAAAACAAATTAAATGGATGTGAGCGGGGCTATGGAGAGATGAGGCACTGTTGGAGGGTGATAGTGAGGGAATCATTGAAGAGCACCAACAAAGATTGTTGTATCCTGGTGCACAGTAAGGTCTTCATTTACTAAGCTTTAACCCCTTCCATGTCATGCATCACAGTGGGCGTGTGCTGATGACAGCTGGGGGCCGTCATGAACCCGCCCACTCAATAAAACTGCCGCACAGGCGCAGAATCGCGGCCGCGCCCAAGGGGTTAAAAGCAAACACAACTGAATATATAATGAAAGCTGTGTTGTAGAATGCACAATGTTTCCCCTCACGTCTGAGCATACCCTGTGTGAGTGTTTGATTGGTTCGGATGCTCCGTCCATCACCACCCCCTTTTGTACCGCTTTGGCCGCCATAAGTGTGGCAGGGTATGCTCAGACGGGAGTCCCTTGCTCACTTTGCCACTGGATTCAAGCAAGCCGGGCTGAAGACGGCTGGAATGCCAGAAACCTGTCCTCGGAAGCTTGTTTCCGGTCCAGGGAAGGCATGGCTTGGCAGTTTCGGCTGGACTGTTCCCATGAGGCACAGGGTCAGACTGATTGGCATATAGCCATGTCTGAACTGGGGTGGCAGAGTGGGCTAAAGAACGGTGATGGATCAAACCCAGATCTTATGACTGGGTGTGAATGTTTGATTGGTTTGGATGCTCCGTCCATCAACACCCCTTTTTGTAACACTACAGTGAGTCACACGCTATAGAAGTGCCAAGCAACATAATATATAAAATGGTCCTTTATAGTAAAATCTCCCTCGCAACTGGGAAACCGTCTTCTCCGGTTCCTTTTTTACCAGCATGCGCAGTGGATCATACATTATACCATTCACCCACCTGTGCTCCAGTACAGTCTATTTACATCTCTGACTCACTCTCTCATCACTGGATGTCTGGACCACTTTTTTCCCCACAGTCTCCAATTTGGCCCTGTGTCTACGAAGAAAATGCCTACATAACTTAGATGCAACAATGGATATTGTAATATATTTGGCGTGGTGAACTATTGCCAACCACTGCTCATGCAGCTATAATCCACTAACTCATCACACCAGACACTTCAAGGGGATTGGGTACAACAAGTCCAGGTTTCACGTGTGTTGACAGTTACTAGAGCATATCACACCATGTCACATTTAAATTATTTTAGAGCCACCGTGGAGACAACTGTAACTTTCTCAAATCCTTCCGCACTTCAAACATATTGCAACCCATCAGTTCCAACTGATTCCATTATCACCATCACCTCAGAGAAAGGCAGCTGTCTTTAAGACGGGAAGGGCTGTAAGTAGCTCCCCAGCCACACCTTTGGAACCCTGTTACTTCGGAGGGGAACATAGCGGAGTATATCTATACATCCTAGAGCAGGCTTCTTGCGCGCTGAAGATTTGTGTTTTGGAACATTAGCGAAGGACTGCTGACGTGCCACGGCTTCGAGTCTGTTGGTTCACTAGTGCTAATCGACTATGTTTTGTATAGCCTTCCTTCTGTGGAGCCCGCACGACCTCATCCGTTGCTCTTTTGCAACTAATGTCTGGGACTTTCATGGTAGCTTTACTCTTCTGGTGCTCACCTGCTAGGTCATGGTTTGTTCAGTTTTCCCATTAGGGAAGAAAAAATTATGAAATAGTTGGCCTATGCAAGCATGATCTCAATAAAGCATAAAACCCATGCCTCAACTCCCGAAGTTTCTTCGCGACAAAAATAAATAAAATTGTCGCTGTGCTCCACTTTGTATATTTTGTCAGTCGACTACGAGAAAAGTGCACATGTCTGATAATAACTGCCAAAAAAACAAGAAATTCACCAGAGAAAACAATGATGTCATTTTTCGAAGCTGTTTATTCTAACTCTCCAGGGCGTGTGTTGATCCTGGTGATGACATATTCCATCCCTCTGGTGTTTTTCTTAAGTGGGCCTTCCTTGCTCTCTTGCGGCTGCTCTATGTCCTTCCAATCGCTGCACTGCAGGGCAGACTAAACATCTCGTCGGTCCAGAGCAGGGAGGATGGACATGTGCTCTCCCCGGCACATCAGAGTGCAGGAGCAGAGGACAGGCGCGCAGAGATAAAAGGAGGTAGCACTTCTGACTCCAGGTCAAGAAGAGACTACCATCTCCATTGCAGCGGAGGGCCACTGCTGAGGAGGACTGGGGTTAGATTGAACACCCACCCAAGCATGAACTCAATAACCAAGCTGTTTATGCATGTGGCTTGAGGTCGCAGCCGTGAAGTTCCATTGCACTGGAACTGGTGCGCAGCCGTGAAGTTCCATTGCACTGGAACTGGTGAACTATCTGGGGTGACATGTAGAAAAGGTAGATTTCCGACAGTATTATCGAAATCCGTGTAAGCCCTTTATCACTCTGAGTCTGAGGTTGATAAAACGGAGTCGTCCTCTGGGATTCACAACGGCACAACGAATCTGCAGTTGGCCCATTAACTCATACAGGACTTTCTCAGTGCAACACTGGGATTTGTAAGCAATTTAAGCAATATCGGAACATTCTTTTGAGACCTTGCACGGCAATATGTTTACAAACACACCAAAAATGATATTACCACAATCTGGCAGCATGGAGGAAGCGTCTGTCCATCTCTGTCCCTGAGGGGTGCTTAGAGCGCCAAACCTCGGATGCCCCAGCGGGCCTGTCTTGAGTGACAGCCTGGGCAGGGGTCGGAATGTGCCTAGGCCATGCCTACAAGTGTGTGAGGCGGTGCCCCCGTCAGTAGCGAGCTCCGCGGAAAAGCCCGCCGTGCTGGTGTTAGCTAGTCTTTCCAATTACGAGTAAGACACATCGAAGGCCGTCTGGAGTGCGACATGGCACTTCGTTTATTGTGGTTTCCTCCAGCGTGGACTCAGATGGCACAGAAGGGCCCTTTACTGACGGATAGGTAGTGGGTACCTACACTGTGCTGAGGGGGGGAACGCGGGGGCTGCAGCCCCATGCACGTCCAGTAGCCGGGTTCAGTGTCTAGCCCGTCGGTCATGGATCTGCTGTGAATTAGGAAAGCGAGCCACCGGGAGCAACCCGAGCCGCGGCGCACAGCGCCCACGCCCGGCATTGTCTGCTTCTGGGGGCTGAGGCATGACGAGCCTGGCACGGCGCCCGCCGAGCGAGCGATGCTCTCATTCTTTTACTTAAAACGAGACCGCACAGAAGCTACAACCGATCCGGACTTCACTCGTCAACTGCAGCTTGAATTTAAAAAAATGTCAAAATAATAAATAATGTCCATTGAAACCTGGTCTTAGCTCTACCCATCGTTTGGTCTGATTGGCGGAGCCATTTACACAGGATATAAACAGCAGCTTCAGGTAAATTGTTGTTAATGACACTTTAACCCGAAGCGAGCCCCGAAGTAACTAGTGGGGTCGCAGGCTCCGCTATGAACGGGCTGGGGCCGGACTGGCCATATCGGGCACCGGGCAATCCCCCGGTATAATAGTCCGCATCGACGGAGCCTACACCACTTACACAAGGGGGGGGGGGCGGGGTGACGGGGCACTTCACCCATCACATCAACCGACCTGCAGCTTCCAAAGGAGGCGCACACGTTTACACAAGGGTCGACGTAAAATGAATCCAGTCCGGTCTCGAACGGAACATACATGCCCCTTTATTTCTAGAAACGTCCTCCACGCGGCCTTCATCAACCTTGTCTGCAGCTCTGAAACCAAGAGGTGCTTTGGTTGACATGATCTGCTCTAACCAGGGGCTGCAGCTGAAGCCCTCCCGAGTTGCAGCTAATTTTCCGAAATGCATTTGAAATCTTTTTCAGGGATTACTTTGTAATTATTTATAAGTGAATTTGGTTCAGAAAACTATAAATCTGAAAACCAAAGTAGCTGTAAACTCAAAGAATCAACCAACCCCTGGCCCTTGAAACTGGTCTTACCAAAGATCATTGTGCCTTGGTTTCATTCACTTTCAAGTGTTTGTTGTTGCACAAGACCACCAGGCCTCCTCTGCAGACCCAGGGCACTCTACCTGCATAGTACAACCTCCACACCCCCAGCTGAAGTGAAGCCCGCCAAACGGCAGTGGAAATGTACGAAAAAATACTTGGTGTGCCATTAAAGTTACACATTGCAATATATTTCATAAGGTGGGGCTAAACGGCTCTATGTAAAAACCTGTGTATGCCAGTGGAATTACACAAAAAAGCAGCTGCCGCAGATATACATAAATTATGGATTTGATGCATAATCCATCATCTGCTGCATAATGTGCAGATATTAAGAAGAAGAAAAGTTAACTCAAACGGATCAAAAGTTTTAAAAAACGTAGCAATATGTATGGTTGCACACAGCCGAAGCACCTTTTTAAAGGTTGAATGATCGATCCTCTTTCAGTCGCTTAGTTTTGTGTTTGCCAAATTGATACTATATGGGTGAAATCTTTGCCCAGACAATATTACCATGTTTAAAAATGACAAAATAATGAAGCAATACTACTAAAATTGTGCTGCACAGTCAGGTTAATTTGCCCTTTCTTGACGCATAATTTGGTGCTCCTCGGCCACATAATTCCAGTGGCCCTGGTAATGCTACGTGGGGTTAATGGTTTCCATTACACGATTCTGTGTGAATGCCTTGTGTCCGGATAAAGACCGGATACAAAATACAGACATGACTACGACAGGCCCAAGCCAAGGAGCTTTCTTCAAAGTACTTGGTGGTCTAGACTGTCGAGGGTTTGGAAAAAAAAAAATCACAATGAAGGGATTACACCAGTCTAAGGAGCAAAACTTGCCAAATGGACCAGTGCCGCCAAACCATACAATGTTGACAATCCTCACCAAACAACAGTTTGAGTCACAGGCGGAATGTTCTTAGCTTCGATCCAAGTATGAAGCTCCTTCAAAATAATCTTGGAAAACAGTTTCATGGAGGGCTTACCATGGAAAGCAGTCGAAAATCACCTACAGTGCAAGGGCCTTGATTCTTTAATATTAGTACCAACATCACCCCTTTCTACTCACTGGCAGTCCTGCCACCAAGCAGGATGACACAAAATTGAGGGGTCAAAATTACAGACCTTCAATATAGATTTTTGTTTTTTACTCAAAATATTAATGGATAATTTGTTTATACCCTGGGCATTACAAGATTTAGTCCTCCTAAAAACGGAGGGGACTGTATTCGCAGTGCCCACAAATACAGCAGGTTCAAAATATATGGAACTCAATTTGGAGTTTGCCAATTTGCTGGTACAGTACAATGACAACACAAACAGTCAAAAGCTTCACACCAAATACATGAAGTAGAATTTTATCACTCACTACCTGATCAACAAACGAGGCAAGATCCTAAAATGCTTTTGGAGAATGAATAAAATACATTTAAAAGGCCTTCTAATTTTTCAAATATGTTGTAAAGCTTAATCACATTTACAGTGGTTAACTGTCCAGTACATAACACTTATACATGAGCATCTCATCTTTTTACTGTCCTTAGTATCCTCACATATGTGTTTGTGAAGAATTTCATTATGAAATCAATCAGGACTTGTGCCCGTAAGTGGGTGTACTCAAAAAGTACAGACAACAAAGGAAAAAAAATGAACTCCTGGAGCAGAAAATTACAATGTTTGTTCCAAGAATTAAATAATAATCAAGTCATGGTCATTTAACGGATCTTCAAGTATTTGTACAGTGGTAATTATTTTATTTGAAATGCACATAAAATAAGCAACTATAAAAACGGTCGGGGAGTTCTTAACCAAATAGTATAGCTTCTTTACCCACATAATGCAAGTGACATTTACCAAAAAAAGTACACAACAAAAAAGGTGTTCTAAGTATTCTTACTTTCACAACTATTGATTATGCTATGCTTGTTCCCAGTATTTATAGGTACAGCTTCAACACAAATATTATTCAGAGTTTTGATAAGTCTAATGTATTGATACCTCCCACTTAAAAGTCACGCGCAGTAATAGAAGGAGTAGTTCGAAAATACATCAATAGTAACTTTAGTAGAGTAAGTTAAAAACGTTGACTAAGAGCAGCAGAGATTCTGGTAGCAGATGTAACCTGGTTATTAGTTAATCGGCCATTTAGATGTTTACGATAGTGCTTCTCAGTAAATCTTAACACAGTACAGCTGTCCTATCAAGTATCCCGAGTGCCAGCAGGCTTACTTGTGGGTACACATAAGACTACTTCCAGTTCTGGGGCATTTGCACCGAAGACAGACCAAGTAATGAAATCACCTAAAAATTGGACCAACACTCAACTTGGAATTACTGTAATACGCTCAACATTACAAACCTTCTAGTGCCAGCGATAAAAGGTGGTTTGATAACAACAGTCTTATGGAATTATGTCACTCACGAACCAGCTACAGAATACTAACTACAATAGAGGATGCCTGCATTATGTTACACAGCACCGGGCTAGACAGTCAAAACCATCACTGGGTTGGCAAATCAGGACCGTCTCTAGATGTAGGATTGTCAAATATTTTAAAATGAATAAAACTGAACTTTATCTTTCATGTTTCTTGAAAAAGCAACATTTGAAAGTGAACTAGGAAACAAAAAAGCCACAAAAATAGGAACTTAAATGTTGGTTTATGCCGCCAATATTTTAGGTTAAAAAGTTCCAGTCATGTAGGGTATTAGCACCATTTGCGCAGCCATGGTGCACATGTAATTGTTATTTAATTGCAGATTGCTCTCATCTCATCAATTACATTCCAATCTATATTATGCCTACTAAAAAAAACTGATGCAGTCACAGGTACACTGTAATCTCATTTGTGAACACCGCGAGGTTCCCCGGCTACCCTGGATACAGTCTGATTTGGAAAGCTTAGGGTTGCAGTTCTTCAAACGTTCCCCCTGGTCATTAAATCCCACACATGAATCTCATCCTAAAGCTCCGATATCGCTAAGCAATCATGAAATTGCATTTACATCTAGAGAAAAACGTCCCTTCGATCAATAAGTCTTGAACAGTAATAATCGGTTACAAATGAGATTAGCTCAACATCTCAAGATGTCAAAACCTGAAGTTGAAAATCTACGGAACTCCAGAGTGATTAATATAACAGGGTTTGCTCTATAGAAAAACCAGTAAAAGATCAAATAGCTTCACTTCAGCATTAATAACTATTTGCAGCCATTACTGTATTGGTTGCATAATAGCATTTAATGAGCATTCCTTTGAAGATAATCCCTAATTTCAAGTAGTGTTACAACAGTAAGAGTACGACGCTCGCTGCCTTTTTTGGCCTGCATACCAAAGTCCACAGAATCACTAGTGGCTGTAAAGATTAGAACATCTGCATACAAAGCCAATTCACTAACATATTGGGCGATAGCGCTCTGTTATTTAGACCAGTATGGTGCTTTATTCACCCTTTTCTAAGAACTAAGAAAAGAGGGAGAGTAAATACAGACTCAAGTGGTTCCTCCTTAAAACACCATTTTGTCTTGCTTTTGTTGGAACCCGCTAAATCTGTTTGAGCTAGATAGAAGGATGAGGAGCAATATCAACTTTCCTTGTCTTTAATGAATTTGAATAAAGTGAGAGGCGTTGATAAACTACCTTAATAGTGTTAAACAAACTAGTCAAGTGATGACCAGTAGGAGGGTCTTCCAAGTATTTTTACAGTTGTAAGGCAGAGTTGGCTACCCTACACTTGTGCTCTGAGCTCTTAACAAGTAGTCCAGTTTGTCAAGTTCCCCAATGCAAGTAACTACTACAGATGACAGCCCTGCTCTAAAATCATGTGTGCACGCTCCTTCGAGTGTGCTAGAGACTAGAAGGAAGATAAATATCAGGGGCTATTATTTAAAGTATTACCAAGAGTAGAAGAAGTCTTGCAGAGGGAGTCCACAAACAGGGATTCAATAGAAAAACCAGTCACAGTCCAATAGGGTTGCACTTAACCACTGAGTGGGAGAAGCGTCAATACAGCACTCTGCAGCCAAGGGTAAGAACAGTTCTGGGCCTAAAAATGTTTATTTTCAGAACTGCAACAGACCTAGAATAACCTGAACAAAATACCTGCCCTTGGACTACCCCAGTATGCTAGCTCCCTGCCAAACTTTAACTACTGCTAGCCAAACGGGCCAATGGGCTATCCCACCAACTTACAGTTCACTCCATTTGCTGCCTCCTAACATTTAGTCTAGCCACCCAGTTGCCTGACCGCTTACAGCCAGTGGAATATCCCAACTGCTGCACACCATCTTACAGCTAATGACTTACTCTACAGGCGGTCAGCTTAGAGCAAAGGCTTGTCACAAGCATTGTCTACCAACACCATACACAGTCTTATTGCACCTACTTAACAGGAATTCAGAGCGAAGGACTCATCATGCCACAAAATGCTTAGTTCATCGCACAACAGGACTGAAAAGATTAAAGACCTGGGACAACACTGGCATATTCCAACCGAACGATGTGTGGAACGATTCCAGTATGGAGTCCTGAACTAACCTACAAGCGGAATTAAAACTTCACAAAGTACTAGAATTCTTCAATTGAGACATGCACTAGAAGCCTAACATCTTACGGCTTTAGCACTGCCCGGATAGAGTCCTCTTGAAGCTCCATTAACTATGGAAAACAAATAATGAGGGGGGGGGGGGGGGGGGGGAGGGAGTTTCTCGAAAAGAAGAAAACAAGTTACTTATCTGTAACTTTGGTTCCCCAGTATTGGTACTTTTATAGATTCCCATGCTTTGTATCATTCCCCCGTCGTCGGAATGGGAGCCTCGGTAATAGAAAAATACCATAGCAGTAGGTACAAAAGTGAAAGACAGGCCTAGGCCTCATCTCATTTTGTAGCCTATTTGCCTCTTCTTGTAAAAGAGACCAAAAAAATTGCAACAAGTAATCAGAGTAGCCTCACCCCACAGAACCCTCCTGAGAGAGCCTCAGATTTTCGTAGCCGTTGTGTAAAAGTAATTACATTTGCTGAAGGCTGAGCTTTCCCAGGGGAGGCAGGTGGGCGCACGGGAATCTATGAAAGTACCAATACTGGGGAACCAAAGTTACAGGTAAGTAACTTGTTTTCTTGCCCCAGTATTGGACTTTCATAGATTCCCATGCTTTGTATCAGAGTAGGTAGCAGTAATCTGCAAATGCACATTTTGTTACATGCATATCAGCATAACGCAGTATAAGTATTATCATAATTGGCCAAAAAGCTTCGTAACAATAAATAAGTAATATTATGAAATACAAAATGTGCAATAAAGGAAGGAGGGATAGAAGGGAAAGCTCACCGCTCACTGGAATAAATTCCTCAGGACTGCTTGTCCGACTGCTGTATCACTCCTTGTGGAAGAATCCAAACAGTAGTGTTTCGTGAATGAATGGGCACTGCTCCATGTAGCTGCCCTACAAATGTCCTTGATAGGGACACCAGAGAACAGAGCCGTAGATGATGACACTGATCTTGTAGAATGAGCTTTGATGCATCGCCTCAGCGGCTTTCCTGCTGCTTGATGACAGAAATGAATTGTGCTGGCAATCCAATGTGATATCCCCTGCTTGGACAGGGGCAAACCTTTCCTTGGAAGCGCTAAAAGCAACAAAAAGTTGCAAAGTCTTCCCGAATTCTTTCGTAAGTTGAAGATAAAACTTCAGGCATCTTTGGACATCCAAAGTGTGGAGAGATCTCTCCGCCAGAGATGAAGGTCGAGGAAAGAAAGTCTTTAGTACTATAGGCTCATTTAGGTGAAAATCCGAAGGGAACTTTGGGATAAATTTCGGATTTGTCCGTAAGATCAAAGATTCTTTTTTGAACTGTAAGAAAGGCTCAACAATTGTGAGAGCTTGAAGTTCTCCAACTCTCCTGGCTGAAGTTATCGCCAGAAGAAAAGCAATCTTCCAGGACACAAACTTCATGTCCGCTCTATGTATTGGTTCAAAAGGAGCCCTCAGGAGAGAGATGGGCAAGGACCAGGTTGAGTTGCCAAATTGGAGGAGGTCTCACCGGTGGGAAAGCCCTAAATAGACCCTTTAGAAATTGCTTGATCCCCCTCGCGGACCAAAGAGAAGGGCCAGAAGTTGTTCGTTTGAACCTCGAGATCGCTGCCAGATGCAATTTAATGGAAGAGTGTTGAAGACCTGATTTGGCCAAAGACAATATGTACTGTAAGATTTTATGAGGAGCCGAAGTAAAAGGATGAAGATTCTCCTTTTGGCACCATGTACAAAAACGCTTCCATTTAGCACGATAGGCCCTGTTTGTACTAGGAGCCAGAGCTCAAGCTAAAATGTCCTTGCAATCTTGAGGGATATCTAAAGCATTGAATTCCCGGTGCTCAGGAGCCAAGCTGTCAATTGCAGAGAGCTCGGGTCCGGATGCATTACTTGGCCCTGGGACATCGTCAGCAGGGTAGGAATTGGACGCAGGAGAATTTGTTGATCCTGAGATAGAAAGAGGAGCTCTGTGAACCAAAATTGGCTGGGCCAAGCTCGGGCTATTAAAATCATGGTGCAGGGTTCCGTCTTGAGGTTCCTCAGTATCCTTGGTATTAAAGGAATCGGTGGAAAGGCGTAAAGCAATGCGCCTGACCAGGCTATCGAAAGAGCATTCCCCAGCGACCCTCTATGGTGATACCTGCTTGCGTAGAATTGGCATTTCTTGTTCTGTGGAGTTGCGAAGAGGTCTATAAGTGGAGTACCCCAACGAGAGAATATTCTGTCGAGAGTTCTCTGATCCAATTCCCATTCGTGGGAGACTGACCTTAGGCGGCTCAATGAATCCGCCTTCACATTGAGAGAACCTGGTAGCTGTTCTGCTGAGAGGGATATCTGGTGACGAATAACCCATTTCCAGATCTCCTGTGACTCTTTTGAAAAGAGTTTGGATTGTGTTCCGCCCTGCTTGTTCACATAATGCATGGCCGTCGTGTTGTCTGTCCGCACCAGGACTGTAGAATTTCAAATTTTTGGAAGGAAAGCTTGTAGAGCTAAACGAATCGCTCTCAGTTCTAGTAGGTTGATGTGAGAGGTGCGAAGCTCTGGAGACCAGCGATCGCTCACTTGAAGATCCTGTGATACAGCTCCCCAGCATTCTAGAGAAGCTTCTGTGGTCAGGACTAACCGAGAGGGAGGAACCGTGAAGGAGAGACCTTCCTCGATATTGCTTGTTACAGTCCACCACCTGATCGCCTTCTTCATGACACGAGTAATCCTTATCCTGTCTTCGAAAGACCCCTCTGCTTGACGCCATTGCAAGTCTAGTTGTTCCTGCAGGGGACGCATGTTAAGCCTGCAGTGCGGAATCAAGGCAATGCAAGATGACATCGATCCTAGAAGGGATTTGTACTGATGGACTGAAAGAGTTTGTTTCCTTCGAAAATGGTTGGCAGAAAGAATCAGTCTGTTCTGTCTCTGCTCTGAAGGGAAAGCTTTGCAAAGAGTTGTATCCAGAATGGCACCCAGAAATCTTGCCGACCTGGACGGAAGAAGGACAGACTAGCTTCTGTTTAGGCCTAGACCCAGATGACTGAAAAGTTGAATACAATCCTCGACTGCTTTTGAGGCTGCTTGAGAGGTTGGAGCTTTTATCAGCCAGTCGTCCAAGTAGGGAAACACCTGCAGAGACTGCCTTCTGAGAAAAGCTGTACAAAAGGGGGTGGTGGTGATGGACGGAGCATCTGAACCAATGAAACACTCACACCCAGTCAACAGATCTGGGTTTAATCCATCACCGTTCTTTAGCCCACTCTGCCACCCCAGTTCATACATGGCCATATGCAAATCAGTCTGACCCTGTGCCTCATGGGAACAGTCCAGCCCGAACTGCCAAGCCATGCCTTCCCTGGACCGGAAACAAGCTTCCGAGGACCGTTTCTGGCATTTCAGCCGTCTTCAGCCCGGCTTGCTTGAATCCAGTGGCAAAGTGAGCAAGGGACACACGTCTGAGCATACCGTGCCAACTTATGGCGAACAAAGTGGTACTGCTTTTGAGGCTGCTTGAGAGGTTGGAGCTTTTATCAGCCAGTCGTCCAAGTAGGGAAACACCTGGAGAGACTGCCTTCTGAGAAAAGCTGCCACTGGTGCCAATACCTTTGTAAATATCCGCGGTGCAGATCTTAGTCCGAAAGGTAGGACTTTGAACTGAAAGTGGCTCTTGGCTACTGTAAAGCGAAGATACCTCCTGTGGGCCGGATGAATGGGAACATGAAAATATGCGTCCTCTAGATCTAGAGTTGCCATATAATCGCCAGGATTTAGGAGACGCAATATATCCTGGAGAGACACCATCCGAAAAGAGAGTTTTAGGAGATAGGTGTTGAGCGCCCTTAGGTCTAGAATTGGGCGCCACTTTTCTTCCGTCTTGTGAACCAGGAAAAACCTGGAATAGAATCCTTTCCCTCGTTGGGTCTGAGGAACCGATTCTATCGCCCCTTTGATGAGCAGCTGTTGAACTTCGAGACGTAACGATTTAGATTCCGTGGCGTGAGGAGCTCTGGATGGTGGAAATTCTGTAGTGGACAAAGATGATGCTCAAAGTTTCCGTATCTAGTCTGATGTGTGTCAAATAATCAAAAGACAAGGAATCTGTTATGAGAGGTCTCCATCAGAATCAATGTTCCCAGATGGAATGTTCTTGCGCTTGAAAACACTTGACAATTAACAGGTGTCATCTGAGAGCCTGTTTCCATAGCAACATGCGTTTCCCTTCATTCGTTCCTGTTAGACCTGTCTGCCTCTGGGTAGTCCCTCCTATTAATTATTTATTTTGTCCCCTTTTTGCCCCTCATTCCCTTTCTATCTTTTTGTGTCCACTAGATTTTTATGGTGTTGGCCTGGGGGGATAGATGCTCTTTTGCCCTCATGATTTTTCACCTCAGGCCTAGGTGCCTTTCATGACTGGAATTCACCCAGTTCAACAAAATGGTGGCTACTAACTGCCACAACTGTCATATCCTTGAATGCCCCATAGGTTAACATTAAGGCCTTCCAGAACCTTCTGGACTCCGAGTGGTCAGGCTATATAAGGGCAGAGGTCAGGAAGCCATGGAGTGCAGTACAGGGAGTTGGAGGAGAGAGGCAGTGGTGTGAGGAGGACGACGCACTGGAAGCAGTAGTTGTCTGAGTAATAGTCAACCTCTTCAGGAAGACGTTCCCCCTCTGTCCCCTGACCAAACCCTCCCATCGGACCCCACTTTCTGTGGGAACCGGTGCAGCTGTGGCGATTGGCCCCTGAGCCCCTCTTGACCCTCTCCCCCAGTTTCCCAACTACTATCTGGGAACTTGCTCCCTTCATTTTCCCTTCGAGGACCCAGACTACCAGTATTTCGGGAGAGAAGACCAGGGCGAGATCCGTCTACGCCGCCGAAGAGCCACTGGAACGGAGGCGTGTGTTGGCGTAGGTGTTGTTGGGCTGAGCGACTGAGGGAAGTAGCGCTAATCCCGGCGCAGGCCCAGTGGTACGGTTGTAGGAGAGGCGGGGAGCCGGCGAAGCACTGATCCCCCGCGCAGGCTCTGTAGCGGTGAGCGGATCGCCACACGAGGGAGGCGGCGCCTAGCGGGAACACTGCTCACCCGCGCCTGCGCTGCTTCTTGGTCTGGGAGAGAGCCGCGAGGCTCCCGCGGGTGACTACAACTCCAGTCACCCCCGTCTGATACCGTCTCCTGGTGGGCTCTGGAGCGAAGGGCCGGTTACCGACCAAGGAGTAGCTGGAGGAAGGGAGAGCTGGAGCTTTAATTCAGCGGCCTTCAGTTAAACCCAAGTAAGGTGCAGAAAGAGGGGGTGGAAAGAGTAACAAGAGTCCGGGGAAAGGAGTTCTGGGAAGGAGTTCTGTCACGTCATTTCCCTCAGGAATAACTGTTGGAGGTTCCCCACACCTTTTGAATTCATCGGTTAACTCTGTAACTAACCCTGTCAGGGAAAAGGAGGTCTGTTCAGAAGTCCTTTTGGGATAAAGGCTCAGAGGGATAAGTAAAGCAGAGAATCACCTCGGCGTTGGGAAAGTGACCTGAGACACTGAGGATACCGGGAATTGAGAGTGGTGTATATTTTGGAATTTTCTTACAGGGGAGGAAGGGAAGAAGACGTCGAGATCTCAACCTGTGCTTTATTGCGAATAAGTGATGACAGAGCTGTTTATGTAGTAGTTGTGGACTGAAATTCTGGGATTACTCACTGATTGGGAAGAAGGTGCCATACAGTGGGGGGAAGAGGAAATCTACCAGAGTTCCATGACCTTGATATTCCCAAAGCAATAGGCTGGAGTAGGTGAAATATAAAAGTGTAATTGTTCTTTTGGTGTAACCAGGAGACCTCAGCTTGGGGTGGACAATCCATCACTGTAAACGGGGCTATTAGAGTCTGTTAAGAAAGTATTTCCTAAGAATAATTCTATGTTGGAGAATTAAACACTGCTGAACGGTTTCTCCTAATGTTACTGAGTATGTGGAAAGAACTGATAAAAATTGCACAGTGTACCTCATTGTAAACTACAGAGAGAGAGAGAGCTCAACAAAAATATTTTTATAAACCAGCTCGTATTTTTACACAAAGATTGGTGTAGTGTCATTTTTGAGTGGAATTGCTTGTAGTTACTGCTGGGTTGTGTGCAACCTTTACACATGTGCCTCTAATAGATGACTGTCTTACCCTAGGCCAGGCTACCCTAGGTGACCTGACAACTCTAGGTCCAACAGTTCCCATTTGTCCAAACCACCAATCATTTATCAGCCAAATCTTAAGACTTTTGTTGGGCTAATCCGTTTCATATCAATGTTATATGGGAACCTGAATTTTTAGCACGTTTCAAGATTAATTTTGCTATGCTCGTATATGTGATATGAGTGAGAATCATTGAGTATCATCTTGTATGTATGTTGAGTGGTGGATGAGAAATGCTGTTTTTCTTTATGATTTTTCTATGAGATGATATTTGTGACATATCAACTTGTATACAATGAAAAAATATAGAATAATATAATAAAATAATGTTTACTTCGACTTGTTCGTGTTGAAGATTTTGGCCATTTGGACTTAGCCAGAGTGGTAAATCAACAGTTGACGCACAGCTTTACTTAAAGTACCTAGGTAGAGTCTTTGCTTGTATATTTAGTCTGCATTCTTACCCTGCTTCTCTACCGTTAGTCACGATCTACTAACTTTCTGTAAACATCTGAAAACTTGGCTCTTCCCATAACTACATCTAGTCCTTTAGCATATTCCGCAGCGCTGGTACGCCTCCGGGTAGCCAGGGCCTCTACAAATCCTTTTTCATTTAATTTCATTTCATCAGGGGTCTCCTTGGTTATGAGTAGTTGAGGCGGTGCCAAAGCCAGGCAGAACTTTCCACTCCTATCAGGGTTAGGTGATTACAATCACTGTATAACCTGCGCTCACCCTTGGGTAACTTGGCACTGAGGAGTCAGGTTCATCATAGAGGCAATGTGAAAAGCACTGGCACAGCACTCTAACACAAATACACCAAGCATCACAAAGAGACTATGTAAATAAAGATTGCATTCAACACACACATTAACATCATGCATTTTTGGGAACATATCACACATAGAAATATTACTAGTAGTACTAGCCCCATCAGTGTTAAAATGACATCCGTTATACACATGGGAAAAATCCCATTTTACGCCAGCACCCTTATGCGGTGCGATACGTTCTCAGAACTGATCCCACCCTGGGAAAAAAAACAATTCAAATCCACACATTTCAAAGGTGCACCCCAGGTCACAATATCAGGAATGTGTACACACAGGAATATATAACACTCTTCAGCACCACCGTCCATCAAGGCCACATGGGTAAAACCAATGTCAAAACAAAGTATTTGTTAGGTAATGAAACAAACAAATAATACAACACTGATGTGTGGTCCAACTCTTAGTAGGCTGTTCTCGTGTAGCATACTGACTCACAGAACACCGTTATGCGGTGCAAATGATATCGGCGTGTCCATATGAATCACACTCACGCACAAACTCAATCTGCACCATAATGAGGAGCAAATGATATCTGGCAGGTCAGCTGATAATATGAATGCGGGCCCCGTTGCACAATCCCTACCCCCCACTACTCTGAAAACAGGTTAGAGTTAATAAAAAATAAAAACGTACTATACCTGTTTATGCCGGAGTCAAACTTAGTCAGGGGCCATGGGGAGAAGGCTGGAGTAACTATCAGGGTAACCAGGCCACAGTCGACAAATGGGGTGGGTTGGCTACCACTCTGGAAGTTCACACACTTAATGTGGAGCAGAAACAGGCAAGAGGCTGTCCCAGTTAATCAAGAGGCCCCTCAATTTGCCTTCTAGCACCAGCCCAGTTCTGTGAATCACAGCACCCGAAAGGTCTCAGAAGTGTTTCTCAGCCAGTAACTCACTCTCACCGCCCAGGCCCAATCCGAGTGATACTACCTGGCAACACAAAGTCGTGAGCCGGGTGAGTAGATTGCAGTTGATTCGCTGCACTGAAGGCAAGAAGGAACACTGTGAATCTGGGGTGCAGCTGTCCCCACACCCCAAGGGAAGTGAGACAACGTCTGGCTCGTGTTGATCAGTCACCCCAGACAATCTGGTCACTATTAACCAAAAGTTGGGTTTGCCGTATACCTCCCTGTAAATGAGGCACAATGCCTGGTGAGTGATAACCCGAGTTGCACCAGACAATCCTGTCTCACACACAGTTGCAAGTTCAGTAGTATTGCACATGGCAGAATGAGGTACTATTACAAATGTGCCCTCCCCCCGGAGGGTCAAAACCTGTGAATCGGACACCCCATGTTAGCATGTCGCACAAGAGATGCGGCACAGTCCACTTTCTATAACTGGTATTTCTAAGCTATTAATGAAAAATCTGCTAGTAACACAAGGAGGATTTGTCAATGTGATTCCAATGATAGTAAACACTACTAAGCCACCAACGCAGCCTAAAATATTCTCAGTCATTCCCCCATGTAAACCTATGAGGCGAGCAAACGTCAGAGGTAGTGAAAATATGTATGGGGGTTCTTCACCACCTGGGCAGGGAAAACGTGTACCTGCCCTTCACCTTTCACTTGCTCCACCCACTGCCCAAGGTCTCACCCAAGGGGTGCTCTAGTGTTAGTGAAAGGCATTGGCCAATGATTTAGAAAGGACAACATAAGCACAAGTTCAAATGAGCGCACCACGGCCTGCAATGGCAGGCTTGAGACATGTTTGAAAAGCTATTCTTGTGTGATTGCACTGATGCTATGGCCCACTAGTAGCCAGTGAAGTACCTGCCCTAGGAATGTGATATACCTCTTTACAGGGTACTCACAGGTACAGCACCTAAACCAATCAGGTAAGCACCATTTCTTAGAATGGGTGCATGTTCACACTGCATTACTACTACATCCAGAGTATCAGGTCCAACAGCTTTCTTCTAGAATCATGGACGGTTAAGGCTGCATCAGTGTTCAAAAAAGGAGATTAAAATGGAGCTCAGACATAGCCCATCAACGTGCACATCTCTAGTCCCTCTCTGGTTGGTCGCGCTGTGAGACCTTTTTGCTCAGCACTTTCAGTAGATATTTGATAGATTCTCTCCTTAATTAGGAGACCTTTCAAGTAAGAGTGCCGGCGAACCAGTGCTGGCAATCTCAGCAAGGCGGTTTGTCTCATTTACGCAGACATCCATGCAACCAGAGCAGCTATATTAACTAAAGTGTATTTCTCACCCCTCCTTGAGTAGATTTGCCTCATCGGAACATAATAAAGGTCTTTTACTGCCCCCTATAGCCCACAATGAATGGCGCAGAATGAAAACCACAGCAATAAAAAAAAATCTTACTACCAAATATTCAGGTCACTTTTCACACATTATCAATGAAAAATGTTCTTGGCCAGAATTAGCTGGAATGCACTATTGCAAATTAAGGACTAAATCTTTCGGTGAAGAACAACCCAAAGGTTACAGCTCTGAGTCCGAACCAACAGTGGAAACTCACCACTACTTTTGAGGAAGTCACAGAATGGGGTTAAGCTGTGGTGCTTACTTGTATCTGCCTCACACTAAACCCAAAATAATGTGGTGAACGACCTCCACAGCTGTCCCTTTCCCTTGGTCCCTAACAATCCCCAAAAAGAACATCCACCACAAAACAGATAAACTACAAATTGCTACTTCCAAGAAACACATACTCAATGTCGCAGTTATACAAATACGAATGTGTCACCCAAAGATGCCTGCACATTTCTCCCTAAACATGGACCTACTCAAGTAAGCGACAATGGGCAGTTAGGACTACCCACTGTTTCAATAAGTTTCTTCCTACCTGTGCAATCAGAACTCTGATAAAACAATGTCTCTTAACTAACATTTACAATTTCCCTTTTCTTTTAATCAATTCTGTTATGAGTAAAGAGACATCACATTTGAGAAGTAAATTAATGATGCTCAGGTCATCTACTTCAGAACAAAAAGCAGAGTCAATGCTCTTGAACTCAAACCTCTGTGGGTTTCGCTCTAGTTAGTTACTGCAGCAGATGAGTTCATACAGCCATCAACTGCTCAGTGTATAAGTTACAGTGAACTTGGAGTGATGTAATATCACATTATTTCACCCCCCCAATCAATCTTAATATAGGCAGTAGCATGAACAGGAGCCAATTACAAATAAAGTCTATAAAACATATTGGGAAAAGAAAGTCAGCTGTTTCTTATCAGTCTCTACAGCATAAAAGATCCATCCAAAGGAAGCAGTTGCAGGATGAATTCCGAGATTGAAAAATGCTGATAACACTTCAGTAAAAGTAACGGAGGTGTCTGCGTGAGATCTGTAGACTAATCATCATCAGGGAGGAAGGCCTGATTGCAGTCCTTTTGATAAACGTGTGGCCAGAGCAGAGAAAGGGCCTCAGCACATGACTGCTGAACATTTTATTCTTTTCATATTTCAGGGCAACTTGCCATTTCTATACGAGACGCAGCCAGAAGTAATTGTTCCCAGAAGCCCTGAACACATGACTAGTTGCACTCCTGGTGTATGTGCGGAATTATTGGGAAATGCTAGCTACTGTGAAAGACGGGCCTGGTGCCGAAGTGCTGAGCCAGTGTCATTTACATAGCTGAACTCCTGCCGGCGTGCAGCCCAGATACGCACTCCTATTTTCCACTGCATGTGTCACTCCTGTTCCAGTGTGATATAAAAGCAACGCATGGCGCGGAGTCTGAGCTTCATTATGGGACATACGTGCAGAGAAGCGCAACTCAGTAACATCCAAAACGGCAATGAGAATGCCCCATACTTTTTAAAAACCTTCCATGTCAGTGTGTAGTACATCCCATTGTTTCATTAGGTGATACTATAATGCAGTCTGTGTTATGTACAGGGCGCCCTGGTGTCCATTACTGCGCAGTGCACATTAAACTTCTCTACAATCTTGTCTCATTCCCAACATACCCATAACGTACAGCGTTTTTGTTCTGCCCTAGCTGTTTTAGCTACAAAAATATGTATACTCAATACCCCACTTCACTATACAAAATGTCTTAGGATGTCACCCCTGTAGCTGCCACACCAGATCTCCAGAGCTGGTTAAACATTATGAAAGAGACCGTAGAACCTTTCCTTCAGGGTCAGTTAGAGAAAAACGACGTAATCACTAAGTGTATTGCCCAGTCCTTGCCAACATCCCTTGGTATTTGTCTGCAAGTCTCCATCTGTTTACTTCCATTCCAGGAGTAGGTGGAGAAATAGTAAAGGCTCACTCAAGGGGAACTGGTAGACTGGGGTACATCGTAATAACATGGACGTGTACTATTTACAAGAAAACAAATGTACACCTTTGTAGACACTGGCAAATGGTTGAAAAGTTAAGAAAAATGCAGATAAAAACAAATATCTTAGCACAATAGATGGCCATGAAAGATGTTCAAGTAGGTGTATAGCAACCAGGAAAATCACGAGGACAACTATTCAGTCTTTGGGATTTATATTTTTCAAAGGACAGTAATTAAAGAGCACTTCGAAAGTTTTCAGCTCTTGTTGAACCAGAAGGTTCGAGGAATACTAACTATTTTGGTTCTTCAGACACCAATGAAGATGGCCGGACTAGATACATAAAAGGCAAAGATGTAATTGACCATGATGGAATGGGTGCCCTGGCTCAACGATTTTCCGGTAAAAGTTATGTTGATTTTTTTACCTGGAAATCTGTGGTCTCAAGGGTCCAGCACCTTGTAGTCCGTGCTGCCTGGGGAACATGGACCAGTTACCTTGTGCCAAAACGGATAAGGCTGATGGTTCTGGTTGCCCTCAAGATACTAGGTGGAAATGGTACCACAGTTCTCAAGCAAGTAACCGGCCCAAATCTCAACGACGACCATTTAGTCACATAGGATTCGAAAGGACATGGGCTGTGCACAGAGGCAAGGCATAATAGGTTAGAGATCATGGCGGCAAATACTTGACAGGCTGTAAGACATCTTGAGTGGAGTGACATCTTGAGTGAGTTGCAAAGCTTGAATCCAACAGTGCAGGAATTAGGCCACGCAGGAACAACAAATAGACAACACTTAAGGACCTGGGATGGGGGCCATCCTGGAGTTCCACAACAGCAGACAAATGGAACCAACAGTACGTTACTGGGTTTTTAGGTTTACCAAACACTCATGGAGTTGGCAGGGACCAAATGGGGTGAAGCGCCAGTCATAATATATTCTACTGCCCAAGGGTAGTGAGCCAAGGAATCAGTACTGTTCTGGGCAGAGTAGTGTATCGAAGCACATACTAAGTGCAATGGTACCACGCTTTCAAGACAGATTCCCCATTCTGGAGGATCATCTATATGCCCTAGTCTGTCTGTCATTCTCAGCGAGGTCCAAAATCTATGTCTTGGTGCTGGCTCTATGGAGTCAGCTGCTGCAAGAGTCAGTTGCACTAGTTCGTGTCCTCGTACAGACACAGTACCTGGACCAGATTCTATTACTTGACAGCTGCTCCAAGCTGAAACTACCTCTCTGATGCAATTGCTCAATTCACTGCCCTCAGGGGGCCAGCATTGCCACATGGTGCTTCAAGCGCAGATCATGCCCATTTCGGGGCCCGACATCAAACATTTCAACTTGATCTCTCAGAGATAGATAACCAGTTCAGAGTACTCTGGATCAGAGCTGTCACTTGCCATTTCAGCTTGTAGATTGAGTTAGCTTCTGCAGTGTGAAGCCCCGGAACTCCTGCACCCCACCACCTGTTGTAGAGTTTCAAATTATGGCTTCAGCACTAAATCACAGCTTCTTAGAATGTAGAATGTACAATCTACTGAAATACGCGTTGAATGGGCCTAGTCTACATAATCATCTATACATTCTTCTAAACTCTCCCACTCACCTCTGCAGATCGTGCTGGTTTCTGGCAACTATGCGCAGCATTACATTTTCAGTTCAATGCCGTGATCATGGCCCTCAGTATGCTGGCAGAGGTTACTGGCTCCTAAGATGTAAATTGTGCCTTATTCGGGACCTACAGGGCCACTGATTTAGGACTTCAGCTCTAAATCGTATCAGGCTCAGATTCCGAAGGGAACTGTATAGTCACTTGGCTCTTAGCTTATGATGATCCTCATCCCTCTTGAAGATGTTTAACTCATAACCTCAGCATTTGCCTGTGGCCATGTAGTCATAATTCTGTGCTGCACCCAAGGATAGAGTAAAGTAAAACTGAGTAAAGTAAAACAGCTGAAGATAGGGTTTGGTACACGTGCCTTCAGGGGTGTCCTGGGCAGAGTTACTGCTCCATCACTAGCCAGAGTCACAAATATTTTCAGAAAACTCCCCCTGCACGCTCACTAGCTTCTCAGATGTACATTGTGTCGGGTTCAGGGCTTTGGGGTACCCTTAGTTAGCTGTAGACAAAGCTGTATGGACCTAGGCCAATTTCAGCTGTACATCCTGCCAGGTTCAAGCCCCCAGGTGTCAGCAGTTCCAAGTGTCCGGTTCCAACACCATCCTTAACCCTTCAGCTGTAGATAATGTTCTGTTCAGGGCCCCAGCATGGTCACCGTCCACTGTTCCCAGAGCTGTATACTGGAGCAGGGGCCTGCACCATCACAAGCCTCTTGGGTGTAGATAGGCCAGTCCAGGTTACTGTTGTGGCAATCTGGGCCCTATTATGAGCACTGGCCCCCTAGCTGTACCTCGTGAGCTCTCCGCCATTACTTATCCGACATAGTTAGCGTCCTGCCTAGTGACCCTGAGCTGTTAGCTATACCTGCCTCCTACTGTTCACTTGCACTGCTCCCAATCAGGTACAGCCAGTATCGGATACAGTCCACTCTTCTCTAGGGGGCCCAACACCATCACTGGCCTCCTCAGTTGAACCTAGTGTTGAGGAAACCTGGAGTCCCCAGCCTCTTCACTGACCTCACTCGCCCTTAGTTTTGATAGTGTGGTCTTAAAGTACCCTAACCCGGATCTCAGACGGACCCTATGCAGGATCCCGACTCCCGTACCTAACTGTCTCTCAGATGAACCCTGCGCCGAATCCACGGCCCGAGGCCCAGATGACTCTCAGGTGTTCTCTGTGAAGGATGGGGGCCCCAGCTGTCCCTAAACAATGTGTTACCTTTGCCGTGGTTAGGCTACGGACATAGGTGTCACTCCGTGGGAAAATGCTTCGCGTGGAGACTAAACGAGCCCCGGGGACCCCTCGACAGTGCCACGTGCCGGATGGAGGTCCCCGGCGCCCACCTGTCCTCGCCCCCTTAGCAGTACACCGCCTCCCGCATGGGGATGCACAAGGCAGACACGGTCACTTCCGACGGGCGGTTTATTGCTTTTCGACGTGGTTGACGGCGCCCCCGCTCTAAAGCGGCTCCAGCTGCGGCAGGTAGGCCTGGCCCAGTCCGCTCCCCAGTGTCCGTCTGCCGGGGCGGAAGCCAGGCCACCTCTGGAATCCCTCACTCGCTCCTCATCGCCGCTCGGCGGCTCTTCCTGGCCCGCTCGGGTTACAATGCCGGCAGTGTTCCCTCCCCGAGCCTCCAGGGGCCTTCGGAGCTTCCCCCGTCTCTGGAGCCGCGCCAGGCCTTCCCGATGTCGGGCCGTCATCACCTGGAGCCATTCCTGGAGTTGGCCTTGGAGGAGGAACGTAATGTAGCCCCTTGGGGCCCTCTCCTGTCCCTACAGCGGGTCGGCTCTTCCGGAGGTACGCTCCTATGCTCAGAGGTCTAATTATCTGGACACTACCTCAGCGTGCAACCCGTGACCCGGCCGTGAACACTCGCGTTGGGGTTTCTAGGATCTGAGGGAATCCACCTGACAGGATCGTCTGATGAAGCGCGTGAGCCGTTTCTAGAATGCCGAGGGAGCCACCCTGACAGGATCGTCTGATGAAGCGCGTGAGCCGTTTCTAGAATGCCGAGGGAGCCACCCGAGAGCTTCCGTTATAGATGCGCGCGAGCTGCCCTGAAGTAGTTTCTCGATTGCTGACGCACGTTGCCCTCGCGCCACCTCAGAGGAGGGCTTTGAGTGACGGCTACAGCCAGCCAGTGAGCGGCTTCACCTTGAACCTGTGCGACTGGCGTCACTCCCGCTCGTCGAGAGCGTACGCGCTGCCGTTATTTAGCGCCGCAGCAGCGACCGTCGAGTGGCGGAGGAGACGTTGAAGCCGCAGCACTAGCGTTACATCCGACTCGAGCCCTGCCTAATTTATAAGGGATGGTACCAACAGTTTTCAGAACTGCGCTTAATTAGAGACGATCGACACTTTCAGCAGCAAACAAATAGGTACTCTGGGGCAAGGAGCACTTTCACTTCTATATTTCAATTTCAAGCACGGAGTCACACCATCCACTTGAGTACCCCCCTGCCGGACCTTCGAACAAATTATGTCGTATTGTGACAACATGAAGTTGAACATGATTTTTACTAAGTGCAAACATGCCATTAGACCCGATTCAGGCGGGAGACTACCGATTTTTCAATCCAAAAATTGCTTTTTTTTAGCTGCCTCCTGCCTGAAATTGCTTTTTCTACAATAGAAGTCAATGGGGAATTTTCATTCTCCCGATTTTTTAGTTTAAATCGCTCACTTCCCTGTCCTAAAATGTTGGCGAATGTGTAAGCGTGCATTACATCTTTTAACCCCTTCGACGCTGATGACGAGCTGGGCTCGTCATGAGGTAGCCTCCTCGCACGCTCATGACGAGCCCAGCTCGTCACGTAAAGTGCGCTTTCGCAAATCTCAGCGTACGGGCGGAATTCCGCCCGCACGCATGCGGTTAATATAACGTGAAAGGCCAACAATAGAGGTATGTAGCCTCATCCCCACAGTCTGATCGCTCAGAAAAATCTCGTTTGTAATCCACTACACCCAGCCTTGGGAGCTTCCGCCATCTCTGGAAAGAGTGGAGGCCTCTCCAAAGCCAGGATCAAAATCCCCAAGAGAAGTCTTTAGCACTACAGGGGAGGGGGATACAATTCCTTTTCATGGAGGTTTTGAGTGTTAGCTCCTTGTGTGTACTGCCGTTTACCACTAGTGTCCCAGGGAGATTACTGCAATTACTCAGTTTGTATTCTTCATTCTCTCAAGCAAAAAAGGATAAGCAGTTAACGATTACTCTAGACTAGAGGGTGGTATGGGTTAGAGACAGTCAGTGGGACTGGCATCAATAATTAATCAGCGCTTTACTTGGAAAAAATAAAGTAGGTAATTACCAAGTAGAGAAGAGAATATTTTAATAGTAAGACACAAATCAAACACAGTGTTAGTGCTTTCTAGCACGGAGTTGTAACCTCAGGCATTATAGTTACTTAGTACTAGGTGCTACATTCATCTTAACATTACCTCATGGCCAGTGATACCATATGAGACTTGGTTATGGTATTTGGGTTCCACTCTGGTACAAAGGAGTGGAATAAAACCTATAAAGCCGAAAACTGTACAAAGAGAGTAAAAGTTGACACTCCCAAAAATTTTCAAACCGCCCAAACTAGCATGATCCCACCTGTCAAAGTCTTCAGCATTCCTGATGCCCTAGTGACTTGGTGTTAGAGCACTGACAACAGATGACTAGGGTCCATGGACCAGTTAAGGAACCAAATGGTCCCTATGCTTTTCAGGGTGTGATAGAAATGGTGGATGATAGAAAGTGCCTCTTTTTTGTATGATCACAGCCCAAATGTCTGGACTGATGCTGCTGATTTTTCGACTCCAAAGTGTTCTGGGCCCTGTTGACCAGGACCCAGTGCGTGTGCTCGGACCCTTAATGTATGTGTACAATTAGCTAGTTCCAGTTTGCCATATTTAACTTACCTACAAGTCCCTAGTATCTGGTACAAAAGGTACCGGGGCTAGTAAGTTAAAACATAACTAGTGACGGACCTCACTTATTCTGCCACCATTGCAGTGACAAAGTGAAAACATGGCTCTAGGTCTGCTATCACAGCCTAGTCGCACAGTTTTTAAACTGCCAATTTGAAATAGTTAAACCCTTATGTCAGCTTTCCTTTTCAATATTTATAAGAAGCCCCTGCAGAAGACCTTAGTAGCCCACAAGGTGGAATACTAAATATTAAAAAGGAGGACGACGTGGCAGGACCAAGTACGATGGTAGTTGCACTCGAAGTGTGCTCCTGGCCATCACACCCATCCGAAGGGATCTGACCTACTGTAAGCGGTGCTCCTGCAGGGTGGCCACCGCAGTGTCTTGCGGATATTGTTGGCTGCCCACGAGCCCATCTCCGCCTGCTCTCTGCCGCAGCCTGGGCCTAAACAACCGCACCTTAAGCCTTGCGACCAATGATTAAGGGGATGGGCATCAGAGTGGGCAGTGACTTCAAACAGGGCTTGGGATGAATCAGAGTCCTCTTGCTGTGCCCCTGCTCTCTCACTGGCAGGGGCCAGAATTCAGAGCTGCGAGGCACCCCTCTGGGCTGGTCCTAGGCCTACGGTTGGCAGATTAGTGGCGGCACATGTCTGGTGTGTCCCGGACACACCATCATGCAGACATAGAGGACCCACTGTGGATGTGGGAGTGACGCTGCAGGCCGCCTCTTCCTCGATGACTATGTGTGGTCCTGGGCCTTGGTGGGTTCCCTACAGACTCTTTCGCTCTGGCCTTGGTTCTGCCTCTCCGTCTGCACTGGGGGCTCTTTTGAGACCTCCAGGACCCAGTTGTCCGGTTGCTCCACACAGGGGGAGCACTTGCATGGGGAAGCGTTGTACTGCCTGTACTGGTGCTGAGGATTGTGTATGTGATTTGTGCATGGTGAGCCCTCGAGGTGTCTGCCCCCGCCAGCAGCACTGCTACAACTGGGAATCAGACCTCAGCCTCGACTGGGGGATTTGGCAGTCTGTGATCACATTGCCTTGCTGAGGTCTCTGCACACTTACGTGGGTCGGTGCCTGAGGTATAGCTGCACAGAGAGATCCGCCTCCTGCCTGGCCTGCACGGTATCTACTCAAGAGACAGTGGGTCCATCCAGTATTGACGCCATGGCCCTTTGTCCCCATCCGCATCGACTGCCAGCTGGGACCCGTGTGCTGCCCTGGACACCTGGGGGCAAGCAGGCCGAGCAGGGACCTCCTAGGCCGGTCCCCTGAAACCTAGGGGGCAGCTTCCAGAGCCATGGTTAAGGACCGAGCCACAAACACCCAAACTAAAATGGACAGGTATACTATGGTCCAGGAGCCTAATGCAGGGCAATCGGGGGCCTCCTCCACCTCTGACCAACGAACCCCATAGTAATTCCGCCATCCTGAGAAGCAGACAAGACCAATATACGTGAAGTAAAAGTCAATGCATCTCTCATTAGAACATGTATCATAGGGTGACGGCAGTGGAGGAAAGGATCTCCACGGTGGAAGACTCCGTGTCTTCGCTCAAGACAAAAGTGACCAAGTTAATGTCCCTCACTGTGACCTTTGGAAAAACACGCTGAAGATGCGCTGCGACCTGTTCTTGGCAATAACCACCACTTTGTGGCGTTCAAAGTCCTTTGACTCTGCGAATTTGACCCTGCGTAGTGGCTACACTCCTGGCTGCCCAAAGATGCCGTCTCACAGTAGTTTGTGATGGAGAGGGCCCACAGGTTGCGGGCACAGTGTTCAATGGGCACGGAGCGCCCTGGGTGGTGGGTCGCTCAAATACTCAGTTACCAGGACACAGACTCCATACTGCCCGGAGGGTGGGGGTCCCGGACGTTTCAGGCCTCACGAATTAAGTCTTTTTCCAGATTACACCCATGAAACCCAGCAGCAGTGTCGATCCTTTGATGAGATGAAACAGAAGTTGAGCCCTCCACCTCTAATTCATGCTTATTGTCCCAGCACAACTCAAGGGCTGTTTGAAGGTCCATTCCATTTCTTTGATACTTTGAGGCTTGGGAGTGGGGGGTGGAGCGGCCGCCCGTTGGTTGTCCTCAGGCCTGTCCCCAGAATAAGACACCCGCCCAGACCCGGCCCCCCCCCCCCGAGGAGGCAGCATGCTAGGCTCCAGAAGGTGCATGGTCGCTCGGCGGCCTCCACTGCTTCTGGTGCGGAAACCTGGGCGCTTATCCCTCAGGCAATTCTGCTTCCCTCACAGGCAGCTTCATCTGAGGGACGCACGGATGGCGAGAGTGACATACTGCTCAGTGACCCCTGTGGATGGGTTACTGGGCGACCCAGAGTGAGTACTGTACACCGCTAGGTCTTTGAGCAGATCCAAAGGTATAAGTACCCAGACATCAGAGTGGCGCCATGAAAGACACCACAGAGACTACCACTCTTCTTTTTGAGTGGACCATTTAGTTTGGGGGTTGTTGGGCGACAGGTACTTCAGGGGAGTAAGTGCGGGTGGGTTTGGGGAGAGTTAGTGTTGCTTTATTTAGTTTGTTTGCCCCCCTTGCTGACCACAGTTCCATTGCTGCATGCCCTGTGCCCGTTCCATATTTAGGACCCTTTACCCATGCCTGGGTTGGAGACGTTTTTTGGTGGGTAGGGTCATATTTACCATCTTGTTTAAATAGCAGCCTACAAAGCGCTCTCAAGGAATGTTAATGGTCTCCAGGACAACATTAAACATCCTGCAGTACAACGCTATGTTAAGCACCTCTACCCATCGACTCCGCTGCTCCAGGATACCCACCTTCTGGGCTCGTACTGCCCTTTCCTCTAGTGGTTCGGCTACGACAGGATGTTTCACGCTAGGTTCCCTAGTGGCTCCTGGGGAGGTGGAGATTAGTTTGCAAAAATCGTTCCCTTTGTCAGTTACTCGCACTGCTGGAGGGACATCCCTACAACATCCTTGGCGTTTAAGTCTCACCTGCCCACCCCAACCATTGAGGCCCTGACAGAACTCTTCCTGAAATGGCCCTTCCAATTATAGAAGAGGACTTCAATGCGGCCATCAATCCTTCTCTTGCTATCATTGGTGCTTTCACCTCCCATCAGGCCTCACACTCCCGGCAACTCAGGGGCTAGATGGAGTCCTTGGGCATCTGACGGATGGCGCATTAGGCACATATGCCATTGTCAGGTGTAAATTCCCAACTTTATTCAGTAGGGGAAAAATTAGAGAAGAGCTGGTGAAAATCCATAAAACACGCAATTTAGTAGGTTTATACAGACTCAAAAGGGCATTCCAACCCTGGAACTATTGCTGAACGCTACCTCCAGCCCCTGTATGTAGATCTGCAGGAAGGTGGCAAAATAAGGAAATTGCTATAATTCAAACACTACTGTGACGGGGTGGGTTCAGGGGGGACCCTGGAAGGGGGCCTGACCACCGACTGGTGGTCCGGCCCCGCGTTTTCACCCACCTCCGTTTCTTCTCCCCAGCCTCAGGAACCGGAAGCCGAAGCCGACTGGCAAGCAGGAGACCCGGGTTATTGGTGGCCGACCGCGGACGAAGAGGACGTCTACACCTTTAAGGATCCGGACCCGAGAAGAGAGACCACGCCCCCAGGGACTGACGCGTTGAGGTCAAAAGGGACCCGGAACCAGGAAGCGCCGGACGGCGTTTCCCGAGCTGCGAGCCCAGGAGAGGAGAGCGAGACGTAGTAAAGAGGAGGAAGAGGACGTTCAACCCCGGAGAACAGAGGTGCCGGAGAAGCCAGGAGGCCAACGGTTCTGCGACCCGCCCCGCCCCGCCACGGACCCACGGGAGGAACGTGGCTACAGCAGGTACGGGGGCATATGGCAGGGTGGATGGGAGGTCAAGTCCCTACCAACACCGAGTGAAGTGCACAGGAGTAATCAAGCTACCCCGACCCCTCCCTCTCACGAGCACTTACCTACTCCTAAGAGTGTGTGAATATCACCTACCTCTGGTTTCCCTCACTCCCGGTCCCTTCCAAAACAGCAGTGTCTCAAGCACTGATACTCTCCGGTCTTCTTTCCTCCTATGCGGAGCCTGAGTGGTCGACGTGGGGAACTGAAGCAAGAGCCATCCTGGACACTCATCGCCAGCCTGCTTACGACCCTGCAGCGTTCGCCAGAGAACGTATCACCAGTAGGAGCAGGAAGACTTACACTCAAATAAAGCCATCCTTAAGAACTTTATTCAGGGTCTCCGCCTCTCCTTCCGCTCCCGCACAGGTTCCCCCTGAGGAGGGCAGCCCACCCCTCGTGTCCCCGGTCACCCCGGGACAACTACTATAATAGGAGCCCTGCCATAACCAGAAAAGCTAATAGAGCTGTTACATGAGATTGCTGCCAAAATTTGTCGCTGCACTACGTGGCACCAAAGGGACAAGTGGATTTTTTACAAAAATTCCACACCCTTTGGTTACCACCTCTGACAGGCAAGTGGTCATCACACCTTAGCCTGCCTGCTGCTTTGTGTCGCTTGACAGCCTGGCATCTCTTTCAAGTTGAAAAACCCGTAGCAAAACTGTTTTTCCAGGAGGGTTGACAAATTATACTAGACACCTCATGGGAATGTGCCCATAGCTCTGACTCAGGGAAGAAGGGTCTCAACATTTTGAATGACTGTTTGATTGTTTAGTACAAACCCTACAGGAAATGATGATGGAGGTGGGTAGGGTTGTCCCATGGGAATGGAGATCTCACCACCCACAAACTGTAAATTGGCTTACAAGTGGAACCACTGCACTTGAACAGAAGGTCAACAAGACTTCAGAAAGAGAAGGGCTACTCCTACGGTCTACTTGTTGGCGAAAAATCCTAAAGGCTGAACTTGTGCCATGTTCTAGTGAGTGCACTCCAAGGGCTAGGACGCTAGCCTCAAGGACACAAAAGCTAAAGATCCCCGCCCCTACAGAGTGCCCTTCTGACCAGTAGCCACTGGAGTTGCCCTGGACTCTGCTGGTGTAGCATGTGAGATAGAGTCTTAGTCCCTGAGAGGTGCTTCCAAGGTCCTGGATACTGGTTGGCGCTAGAGGGTACTTTCTCCTCTGGAACTGCACCTTGCAAGCCAAAGGAAAAAGAGAACAGTTATTGGGCACAGAGTCCAAAGCTCATAGCACAGCTTTGATAACCAAGACTTCACCTGTGGAGAAGTGTGGCTCAATGTGGAGAAGTGTGGCTCAATGGTTAGAGAGGCAGACCCTGATGCAGAGGTCTAGCCCGGGACCAGGGTTCAATTCCCCGCCTCAGCGGGTCTTGGGCTCAAAAATTCCACGGACCTGATAATTCTCGCCTCGGTGCCTATTCCAATCATGGAGTCCCACTCTGCAACTCTGGGCAATAGCTTGCTTAATCTCCACAACGGCCCCCAGAACGCTAAGGATGCCTGGCCTCCACCTTGGGGGTGCCCAGGAGTGGACACCTCACAGGGAAAGCCAGGATGGGTTCCACAGCGGTATTCGTACAAGCGCCTTGAGACCCTTGCGGGTGAGTAGTGCGCTATACAAGTATCAATTTACCTGCCAGTCGACTTAGAGCCCAACACTGCCTCGAGTTGCAGAGGACTCCGCCGACTTCACCATCAACAAGAAAAATGTACCAGAAATGTTCCTAAGCAGGAAGGTAACATTTTGGCTGGGACCATCGTGGCGCCTGCATTCCAGTGCTTAATTTGATTGAGCCCGTGGTTTCCGGTTCTTGGCACAGGAACTTAATTATCAGCACTGGCACTTATGGCAATCTGCCACATGGTGGCACTCTATGTCTAATTTAAAATGAGCACATTATTATTTCAACATACTTTAACAATGACTCATACCTGCTGCCCAAAACATTCTTATAGCTTTGGAGGCCTGGAATATCATGAACGGTCACACTTGTAGGAGTATGATGGCTAGTAGTTGTGTTGGTGCGGTCATTGGCAACACTGGCAGAGGCAATGCGTGGTGGGAGCTACAATGCCAAGGGTCCTGGCATATTACAGTCGCATTCAACCAAGACTTCCATCACAGTCTGAAACTTTGACCCGAACCCTAAATTTCAAGGTTCATAAACTACCACTAAGAGTGAAAAGCAGTGATTTGCCAGGTATTTTGAATCTGTTTGGAGTAAACAGCAGCAATTTATGAAAATCTGGTAAAAATCATAAGTCCGGTTTCCTTCATCTGATTTTTGTAATTTTGGAGCCTATTTAAAGATTAAAACATATACTAGGACTTTGTTATATTTAATGTTCTAGAGTTGTGTGACTTCATACTGTTCTACATGAAGCTTTTAAGTGCTGCATCAGAAGTAGTAAATAAAAGTTTATGCCTAATGCTAGTCTCTTGTCTAGTCATAAAATCCTGTAAAAATCATAAATCCGGTTTCCTTAATCTGATTTTTGTAATTTTGGAGTCTATATAGAGATTAAAACGTATACTAGTTTTATTAATTGGTGTGGGATTTTTATTGTTTTGCAGTCCTTAATGACTGTTGTGGAGCTGATAAATGCTTTACCCCCCTTAGCTGCTTCTGTCGGCTAACGGCCGTCGTAAGCACTACCTCCATAGTGCTGCCCACGTCCGTTGGCCGATGCTGCCCCGCCCACTCAATAAAACCTCCGCCCGGCATCGGAATTAGCGCCGCGGTTAAACTCGCTTTCCTTTAAGTTAAGTCTGCCTGCCCTGCCCCACTACTAGTCAGGACTGAGCAACGGTTTGATTTAAAGAACACTAACTGAACCGGTCACAGAATAGTAACATTATTACTTTGTGAGGTTTCACCACGCAAACGAATAATTCACTTTTCTCAAAGTGGGCTGGCTTCCACCTTCGAGTTCCAAAACAAACCGTTTCCTTTAGTGGAACGTCATTCGGAATCTACAATTTACCATCAAGAATTTCAGAGGACAGAGTAGACCATGGTTTTAGAGCAACCATTTAAGTCTATAGTAGAACCAGTCGCAACTAGGAACTCGTCATGTTAGGCCAGATAGTAATGCAACAACTTAAAATGACTGTCTCCTGAATCATAAATGTTAGAAAGAAAGCTGAAATGGTTCCAGGTTCATGATAACATCAAGCCTCGAGAGATCTACAAGCCTGCTCACTATGACAAGTCAGTATTCTGGGGCAAGACAAGCAAGACCTTTTTTAGGTCGCCAATTACTGTCTGGTGAGTTGGCACCAGACACCTCAACTGTCCTAAACGCTGTCGCCCTACGAAGGTCAACTTAATAGAGTTCCCTGTGGCTGCACCAGGGCATAGGTAATGCAACCCACCCTGTTCTGGGAAAAAAGCATGCTTACACTGCTTCATTCAGAGTGCACGCTGTAAATCAAGCGGCGTTCTGAATCAAGGTGCGTTTGCCTGCCATTTCAGAAGGCAAGCTGCACACCGTTGCTAGAGGGCTATGCTCTGCTGCTGCCTATGTCTGTTGTGTAGTACTCTGCGACATCCCTCGCCCCTCCTCTGTATCTCTGAAGGGGGGGGGGTGCGTGCGCAGTCTACAGCCTTGTTACCCCAACTAAGCTCACTTGTTAGCGGGCCAACGACCTGATTGTGAAGCATCCAAACAGTCAGGAGAAAGAACCAGGCTGAGCAGCCCGTACACTGTGGTGCCGGCTACCTCAACCTCTGGGTCAACACCAGCAATTACAGCAGTCACAACAGATAAATACAGGAAGTTGCAGTTTATGTTGTGCTATGTTAATTTGCAAAATGTGTTTCAATTCATTCTTATTTGGTCATGAGTAGCTGTAATCAACAGTACAGATAAAAGAAGTTCCTATTCATTTGTGCCAATGATGGGGACTAGTGTTATAGTTAATGTACAAGTGTTACACTGAAGAAGGAAAGAGAACACAAGGGACATGCTCCTAAAAATAGTTCAATGGTTACAATGGAGGGATGTGAAAACCCTTTAAGAACTGAACAGATGTTCTGAGAAAAGTCAATTTTAAACTTTCAACTTTTTTAGGTAACCAGTGGAATATTGGGGCACACCTTCTCGACTTCAATAGAAACAATATCACAAGTATATGTCAGGAGCAACGGGAATTGTTATTGGGTGGTAAACAGCTGGGAGAACCTGTTAACTAAGGGGTCTCTAAACAAGAGCACAAATTGTTCCTAATCTTGATATAAATATTTGAAAGTCTCCAAGTAGAAATCGTTTGTTGTACACTTTCATAAAAATTCCCAAAGTTTTCTACAATTTTCTTCTTAGACTTGTCAACTTTAGGTTGGTCTTCCTCCAAACTTTTTGCCTCCTCACATACTATTTTTAGGGCTCGGGCCTAGCGTACACTGCGCATGCAGTGTCGCGCAGCGAGAGTCCTTTTCCCGGCGTTTTGAAAATGGACCTGGAAATTCACGCAGCTCGTGCGTGTTATTTCCAAGGTCCATTTTCATTGGCCTTCTCGTGCGTGCTGTTTTTTAACAGAACATGCAATAGGCCATAGGCGGTCGCGTAGCTCCGCCTAAGGCCTATTGGTGTCTGTTACGCGCACAGGAGGCCATATGCTTTGAATTACCGCGGCTTGACAGCCAAGCTTTTTTTTTTTGTAGTTCGATCGCTTTCATTTCTCGCTGTGTTTGCAATGTGACCTTTGTCACGGCAGAGACACTCGCCTGGCACATGGAAGGATACAGGATGTTAAAAGCAAAAACGACAATCATGAACATTATCTGCGCCATCTTGTCTGATGGAAGTTTCTCCGCGCACATGGACTGCAGTCATTCTGACCACCGCAGCCATTTTGTATTCCGTTGGTCACCTTGCCCATACTAGCATCCCTCTGACCAACCTGGTATGTGAGCTGTGGGCTATAAACTATCGCCACGACAAACATCAACACCACTTGCTGCCTCAAACTAGTTTCCTCTCATCTCTGTTTACAGGCAAACCCATGGACACCCTTACACAAACAGGTTCCAAATACCAAACAGACTTTGCAAACATGGTTTATTGCACTGCACACAGCAAGACTTGTTTTTGCCAACAATGGGACCTGTTTTTATCAACAGAACGGACTCTTATATCTGGCCGGTCTCACATGTTTTAGACCCTGAAGCAAGGTCCAGCTGCAAGATAAAATTGTCTGTTTGGCCTGGGTGGGAGGAGAATAACTGTTGGGCTTGTGCAACCATGTTGATGAAACAATGTTTGGCTTGTGTGACAACCTGTCCGGGGATACCAAGCTTATATGACACCGATCATAAAGATTACTTTGTCCTGATACTGTATAAAAGTGACCTGCAGGAGAGCTGTTAGAACACCTCAGCAGATTACCACGGTGTCGGTTGACTGGATTCTCCTAACAATGATAATGAGGCAGGCGCTAGAAACTGGAAGACAAGAAACAAGTTTATTTCTCATGATGAGAACCTAAGTGAATTAAAGGTGACCCGACGCTGGGCAGCTTTGGGGGTCTTAGGAGACCACCAACGTCGGGCCCATCAGCGACACATGGGTCCAGTGAGAGAGGTCCTAAGGACGGAGCAAACATCTAACGATTGGAGTTAACCTGCCCTGAAAAGACCCTTGTCTGGCTGCCGATCAAATGAACTTCACCGGTTCCGAACGGACCTCTCTCGAGTGACCTGCGGTCCTGACTGGGACCTTACAGGAACGCCGCATTGTTGGAGTGAGAGGACAAACGGGCGCTGGAAGAGGACGGCGAAGAAACTACATACGGTCCGGGTAAGGTCGTGAAAAATCGATTTTTACTTATTGATTGATTGACTGGCTGAATAAGTTTGACCGAATACTAGTATTCCCCTTTGTTTGTTTGCACGCAGGGAATGTCTCAACTGAGATTAGGAATCCTCTCTTTCTTTGCAGACAGCGAAGGACACGTAATGCGGGCTTTTTGCATAAATTCGATTTGAGATATTCATGTTGACCTTTGTTACGTCATGCCTGTCTTCTCACGATTGTTTGATTGTTTTTGGCCGGACCGTTTTGTTAGAGGTCAGTCATCTGGCACCGCCGGAAGACACCCCTAACAAAGACATGTACGTTAAAAATGAACTAGCCTCCTGAAGATTGATTGATTGATTGTTTTGAACAGAGGTTACATATTGCAAATAGTAAAGGGCAGGTAATGCAGACTTCTTGTCTGAATTTAGGATTAATTGAGAGATTTATTTTAACCAATATCCATCATGCCTGTCTTTTTCTAAAGTTGTTGAAAAATGGTTGTTTAAGCTTGAATCGTTTGCTAGATATAAAGTACGGTATTTGTCCCATAATGTATGGCTCATTGTGGAACAAATACACAGTAGAATGGCCAGTAGAATGAGTAATTCAATTCTAAAAAGTTAAAAAGATGCAGTACGCAGAAACAACGCTAAAAGATTAATTAAGATATGTTTAATTCTACAACATAAGCACTTTGTAAGATCCTGGCGTTTAGATATGTCAATGAAGAGGATAGTAAATTCAGCCTCTTACTTCACAGCCCCCTTGACGGAGCAAAAGCACACATTTTTGATGAACATTTTTGTACTACGATTACATGGTTCCCAAAGGGAGTACTTTAACCAGATATTAGGTGACTGTGAACCCCAGGTGCATTCTGGTTCTTGAGGTCCTAGACATAGAATTTATTTTTTGCACATCATGTGTTTCACCTACCTTCCCACCCACGTTCCCAGTGCTTAATTTGTCAGTTTCAATTGATATACACTAATATTCATTTGCATAATGTATTGGCTCCTGTGCTGTGTGCACCCCGCCCTAGGCTAGAGGGCTTAAACTGTTACATTAGGAAGTAAATGCATAGGCATTGTAAAAAGCACGGGCACAAATTATGCGCTGCACGTTCCACTCTAATAATCTTGCCAACTTTCAGAGGAGTTTTTTTTCCAAACGTTCCTGAGCCTTACCAGGGGTATGCCATCCAGTCAAACATTAGACAGAAGTAAGGTGTAAATCTATTAAATGAAAAGAGAGATGCGGTTCCCTAAATTGCTTGCATTGCCAAAACCAGGGCTTGGAGAATCATCACAAGAAAAGCTCATTATAAGTGCCAACATTTGATGTCCATGCACAAGTTACATGACCTGAATGAGCATTTAAGGAAAGTCTTGCTCTGTTTTAACCACCCACAACCTCCTAGGAAAAAGGTCATCTGTTTAGATTGGAATATGGAAAAGCTTTTCTAGCCACCGCATTTTAGGAGTCAGGCGCAAACACATATTGCTGGTTTTAAAAAGGCACAGCTTCTTTTAGGTCATAGAGTGGTGCACCCTATACATGCATTTAAGGCATGTCCTAGTCAGTGGTAGCGGACCCCATGGGTAGGTCTGCCAGCCCTGGCAGTTACGCTGCTTTTCACAAGGATGGCAGCTCTGTTTATATTCTCTGCTGCATCGAGAAACGCGAGGGAGGCGGCGCGTGCACCGTTCATATAGAATCCTCCTTAACCAATCGACAGTCAACAAGGCAGCCGATGACTTACTCCCGCTAAAGTACTGCCATGGATTGGGTGACGTGTAATTGCTTCCAGGTGGTGAGACACGTCACTGGGGAACCATCCCTAGGCAGTGCAGGTAGAAGACCTGCGTGCTTGGAAGTGTCCGCAGGCGCTATACAAGCTCACCACTCGTGCCTTCAGAGGCGCTATGAACGCTCTAGTCCTTAAGCATGGGGTTGTAGGATCTATCTGCTTCCAGGGTATCTCAGAGTCATAGAACCCAACCTGTAGCGTAATAAAAACAAGCATTTGCAATGCAATAGGTCTCGCATTAAGAAAGTTTGAGCTATTGGTATTGTAAATGACACATTTTGTATTTATGTGTTGCTTTTGAAAATAGCAAAATTAATAGCTGTCATTTACAATGCCAATAGTTCTAACTTTCGCAAATGTGACACCTATAGCATTTGTAATGCAATATGTGTTGTATTTACGTGACTTACATGTATTGATATTACAAATACCAATGGCTTTTCATTTTTTTAATAATTAATACTTAAATAAAAGTTATTGTAATTTATAATGGCAATAGCTTAAACTTTTGTAAATAACTTTTGTGTAGATTATGTTCAGTGTATTTTATTGTGACGAAAATCCAAGAACAGAAGTGAAATATTAACATCTTTTTGTGACTTTTGTAATAAAGCTTGAAACATTGAGAGAACATATTTGAACCAGTTGTTGTTGAATGGTTGCGCAGATTGATTCTGGGGTGGTGCTGAGTGATAATGGGGTGGCGCTGAGTGATGCTGGGGGGGCGCTGAGGTGGCGCTGAGTGGTGCTGGGGTGGCGCTGGGTGATAATGTGGTGGCGCTGGGTGATGCTGTGGTGGCGCTGGGTGATGCTGTGGTGGCGCTGGGTGATAATGTGGTGGCGCTGAGTGATAATGTGGTGGCGCTGAGTGATAATGTGGTGGCGCTGAGTGATAATGTGGTGGCGCTGAGTGATAATGTGGTGGCGCTGAGTGATAATGTGGTGGCGCTGAGTGATAATGTGGTGGCGCTGAGTGATAATGTGGTGGCGCTGAGTGATAATGTGGTGGCGCTGAGTGATGATGTGGTGGTGCTGCTGAGTGGTGCTGTGGTGCTGCTGAGTGGTGCTGTGGTAGCGCTGAGTGATAATGTGGTGGCGCTGAGTGATAATGTGGTGGCGCTGAGTGATAATGTGGTGGCGCTGAGTGATAATGTGGTGGCGCTGAGTGATAATGTGGTGGCGCTGAGTGATGCTGTGGTCGTGCCGAGTGATGCTGTGGTGGTGCCGAGTGATGCTGTGGTGGTGCCGAGTGATGCTGTGGTGGTGCCGAGTGATGCTGTGGTGGTGCCGAGTGATGCTGTGGTGGTGCCGAGTGATGCTGTGGTGGTGCAGAGTGATGCTGTGGTGGTGCCGAATGATGCTGTGGTGGTGCCGAGTGATGCTGTGGTGGTGCCGAGTGATGCTGTGGTGGTGCCGAGTGATGCTGTGGTGGTGCCGAGTGATGCTGTGGTGGTGCCGAGTGATGCTGTGGTGGTGCCGAGTGATGCTGTGGTGGTGCCGAGTGATGCTGTGGTCGTGCCGAGTGATGCTGTGGTCGTGCTGAGTGATGCTGTGGTCGTGCTGAGTGATGCTGTGGTCGTGCTGAGTGATGCTGTGGTCGTGCTGAGTGATGCTGTGGTGGTGCTGAGTGGTGCTGGGGTAGCGCTGTGGTGGTGCTGAATGATACTGTGGTGGTGCTGAGTGGTGCTGTGGTGGTGCTGAGTGATGCTGTGGTGGTGCTGAGTGATGCTGTGGTGGTGCTGAGTGATGCTGTGGTAGCGCTGAGTGGTGCTGGGGTGGCGCTGAGTGATGATGTGGTGATGCTGAGTGGTGCTGAGTGATGCTGGGGTGGGCAATATCCAGTGCCACTTTTTATATCACTTTGTGCTACACTGTACTTGGCTGAAAATTAAATGGGAAAGAGTTTGTTGGTTTCCTTACCTACTCAAAAGGCAGTTTATTCCGAAAATGCAAAAGTTTGGAATAAAAAGCATAGATCCGAAGTCCAGACAACTCAAAATGAGAGCCTTGTAAGAAAAGTAGTACAGAGGCAAAGGGATGTTTTTATTGTAATTAAAGTTGCAAACCTGAAGAGCACACTTAATAAATGCAATAAAAGCACATTCATTCCTAAAATGAACTACTGTGCAGCATATTTAGAACAATGTGAAACGAGTGATAAGAAAAAACACAACCAGGTAGGGATGAAAGCAGTCGCCTTACCAGCAGAATGTCTCAGAAAGACAGCATAAAAATCATTTGTACATACGCTGATTTTACTTTCTTAATTAGTTATAATGACGAGCATTCGCCTAAAGCACAATTTGTTGGCCCTGGGACAAGATCTATTGTGTTTTTGCAGAGAAATAAAGATTTAAAGGGCTTGAACATTGGCCTAGATTGTCGCAACTATTGCTGAATATCACACTCACTGGGCAACTTAACGAGCCCCCGCCTAAGGAAGAAAAAAAAACACTTTCACACCGGCCCATTGTATCCCAGGTGTAAATATAGCTTACACCCAAATTGGGGCAAATTATACAATAACAGAGTTACTTGATGAATAAAAGTCGCACACCTTTTATTGCACAGTAAATCAAATATGGACTTGTAAATCACAAATCAGTTCAGCGGGATCGGAAAGCGGGTGACACGGATCACACAAGGAGTGTGCAAATCGGAGCCAAGAAAGGGAAGTCTTTTTTAGTTCTTATATTTTTGGCGACGCTACCCCTTTAAATAGACGTTGTAAATACCTATACATCTCTTGATTCACGGCCTGCCATATCAAAGGCTCCGGAATACTGTCTTTTCAGAATTAAACAGCAATCTTGATGGCGCAAAGCTAGTTTGTGGTTTGTAAACTACAGACTAGCTTCCCCCAGACACAAGCCACTGGTATGCACAAGCTGCATTCATGTGCAAATGGCTTCACAGGAACATTTTGTACTAGCACTGAGCGTGTGTGTGAGGAGCGGGGCTGTGGGGGGTGGATGCATGTTTGCATTATCCTAGAATGAGAAATGTGGGTTCTTTGAGAGAGAGAAACTGCCTGGCCACACCTCAACAGCCACAAGAACATTCCTTTGCTGTGTGAAACTGTAAAGTTTATGTTACACTAACGCAGAGTGTGGCAAAACTTTTCAAGCACTTAAACCGTTGTGAATGCCGTGAAATGAAAATTGCGGAAGCAAATCTGCTAAAGTTTTCAGCGAAAACATTCTAAGCAAACAAGGGAAAATAATTAGGGGGGAGGAGAAATGCAAGACACGGCCTGGCGGCCGTGAAAGTGAAAGTACGGCCGGCCGTGAGCAGCAACAGCAGGGGTGAATAATTAGGGGGGAGGAGAAATGCCGGAGGCCGAGAGCACGCTGGGGGAAGCTTTAGATGCCTGTGGGAGGGAGGCTGATGGCTTTGATGTGGACGCGCGTTCCGCCCGAGTGCACCACACGAACTGTGTGAAATCCGCGATGGTTTCAGACCTTGGTTTGGCCTCTATACTCTCGCCTATTATCCCTTGCGGGATTAATAGGCTAGACCTAACAATGACGCACAGGACCTGCAGAGTAAATTATTATATCTACTAGCCTACTACATTTATATTTTACATCAATCACGATGCTTGGTGAAGCGACCCAAGGCAATATAAGCACCTCTTGGTCACTCACTACACCAGACAACTTCCTATATTGGGAATATACTCTGCCAGCCATAAATTCCCCATGGGGTAGTGTGCTACCCTTCTGGATTTGTGTTTAAGGGCACTACAGAAGGGTGTGACATCACTGCTGTGGCATCAGATCGGAGACTCACTTGGGATGACTACAGAGACGTCACATTGGAAACTGCGCTTAAAGCAGGGATATCTTACATTTGTAAGTTGACCTCACTACAGTGACGAAATACTTGCAGCTCCGAAGTGACTCTGCAAACTGCCCTCAGCGCAGTGACCTCACCTTGGGAGCTACAATCATTTTGGGGGCAATACACTGGGCACTCAGTGTGGTGGTGTTGCTTACACTGGTAGGTGCCTACACACGATTGAAGGACGGCAGTCGCGGGTGGCATGAAGTTATCTGGTACCTTTTGACTACCAACAAAGCACACTTTTTCAATTCGCCTGACACAGCGACAAACATCATTTTGGGCTTTTAGGGAGAATGTGTTACTAATATTGACTAACAAACTAGTTCGCTAAATAACCTTGTCAAACCATTCACTTTAAATAATTTGCTATGTGATAAAACGTGTCCTCGCTGAACCGGAGATGCATGGATCAATTTAATCAATGGTAATCGATGGTGTAGGATGCGCTGTTGTCAGTAGGTGTTAATCTGCCAATGCAAGGAATGGAGCAAACATTTCATATTGGTCCCTCTTACGTATTATAAAACGGGAATTTCCGAATTGGTTATTTCACAATAAAAAGAGTGTTTTTTCTCTATGCTCTGTGATTGCTCCGTGGAAGCAAAATAGAGTATCTACTCTTGGGACCGAATAAATAACAATTGTCTGCCGTGTGAAGTGCTTACAGGTGCTGCAGAAATAATGGGCAGATAGGGACAGCTCATCCCCGGCAAAAAATGGAAATACAGCTCTGCCCTGCACCGGGAGATCTTTCACTCCAACTATAACCACCTGAGGAAGACCCTTTGTGGCCCTGCAAGCCAAAACTATAGCTGTGTGTTAGCCTAATAAAGGTATAATCTTCGCAAGATGTTTAAAAAAAATTAAAACATTGTACTTTGTTCACGCACAGCTGTGCTGCTCCGAGAGAACTGACTTCATAGCAGAAAGGGAACAACAACTTGTGAAGAGTGTGCAGGGCGAGCAGTCTGTGAGCGTGCAGGGCGAGCAGTCTGTGAGCGTGCAGGGCGAGCAGTCTGTGAGCGTGCAGGGCGAGCAGTCTGTGAGCGTGCAGGGCGAGCAGTCTGAGCGTGCAGGGCGAGCAGTCTGTGAGCGTGCAGGGCGAGCAGTCTGTGAGCGTGCAGGGCGAGCAGTCTGTGAGCGTGCAGGGCGAGCAGTCTGTGAGCGTGCAGGGCGAGCAGTCTGTGAGCGTGCAGGGGGAGCAGTGTGTGAGCGTGCAGGGGGAGCAGTGTGTGAGCGTGCAGGGGGAGCAGTGTGTGAGCGTGCAGGGGGAGCAGTGTGTGAGCATGCAGGGGGAGCAGTGTGTGAGCATGCAGGGGGAGCAGTGTGTGAGCATGCAGGGGGAGCAGTGTGTGAGCATGCAGGGGGAGCAGTGTGTGAGCATGCAGGGGGAGCAGTGTGTGAGCATGCAGGGGGAGCAGTGTGTGAGCATGCAGGGGGAGCAGTGTGTGAGCATGCAGGGGAGCAGTGTGTGAGCATGCAGGGGGAGCAGTGTGTGAGCATGCAGGGGGAGCAGTGTGTGAGCATGCAGGGTGAGCAGTGTGTGAGCGTATAGGGTGAGCAGTGTGTGAGTGTGTAGGGTGAGCAGTGGGAGTGTGTAGGGTGAGCAGTGTGTAAGTGTGCAATGTGAGAGTGTGCAGGGTGCACAGTGTGTGAGTGTGCACGGTGAACAGTGTGTGAGTGTGCAGGGTGAACAGTGTGTGAGTGTGCAGGGTGAACAGTGTGTGAGTGTGCAGGGGGAGCAGTGTGTGAGTGTGTAGGGGGAGCAGTGTGTGTGTGTGCAGGGTGAGCAGTGTGTGTGTGCAGGGTGAACATTGTGTGTGTGTGTAGGGTGAGCAGTGTGTGAGTGTGTAGGGGCAGTGTGTAAGTGTGCAGGGTACGAAAACTCGAACCAAGTCCACCACACACACATAAGACCACACACACATAAGACCACACACACATAAGACCACACACACATAAGACCACACACACATAAGACCACTCACATCACCACACTCACACCACCACACTCACACCACCACACCGTCCGTGCACGCTTTCACCGGGCACAAACACCACCAGCCGTCAGTGCAGGCTTCCACCAGGCACACACACCACCAGCCATCAGTGCACACATCAATTGTTAACGCATCCACAATTAACTATTGTAGCAATCGCAGTATGTCGCACTTTAGTTTTAAACATATTCATCTAAAGCTAAAGCGCAGCATGCCGCCATTGCTACAATTCCAACCCCACCCACATAATTCCACTACACACACCATGCATACACTCCTTAACACATGGCTAAAAGACATTGCCATTTACAATGCCATTAGCTCTTACTCAAATAAATCCGAGACCTATTGCATTTCCAATGCTTGTTTAAATTGGTTGTGGGCCTTAGGTCTGTGTGCACTTTACCACTGATAACCAGTGGTAAAGTGCTTGTGCTTACTCCCTAAACGATAGTAAAATTGGCTTACACCTGATTGACATTTAATTTACTTTAAGTCCCTAGTAAAGTGGTACACTGTTTACCCAGGACTGGTAAATGACTTGTTACTAGTTGGCCTGCAGGACTTATTGTGCCACCCACTTAAGTAGCCCCTTAAAACATGTCTAAGGCCTGCCATTTCAGACTGTTTGCAGTTTTAATTTGCCAATTCAACTTGGCAAAATAATCCCCTTACCAAGCCTAAAACTCCCTTTTTTAGGTCTCGCCTACGACGAACGCGCTGAAAGCGCGTTCTCGCAAGCGAGAACTATAGTCGTCGTCTCAGCAGTCTGAGACCGACGAAGTGAGACAAGACCTGGCCGCGCGCAGCGTTTCTCCATAGGATAACGTTGTGCGCGCGGCCAGGTCTTGTCTCCACGGCATGCGAATGCAGACCGGATCGCGTCGCGTGCCTCTCTGGAATGCAGGGGGAGTCTGCAGAGAGGCGCGCGGCGCTGATAAAAGCTTCCATGAGCGCCCCCCTCCTTCCTGTTGCTGGAGCAGCGCTGTTTTGTTCTTGTTCTTGTTTTCACTGTTTTAACTCAGCCCGTGTTTATTTGGGATTCCCTGCACCCGTTGGGTTGGCTGTTAATCTTGAATTGCTTTCAGTCTTAAAAACCAACACTCGCCGTGACCTTTTCACTGTTGCTAATTAATTCTGCATATTTTATACAAAATTAATGTTTTGAGGTTAACCAGGCTGTTGCTTAAAAGCACAATTCCGCTTTCAATTGACTGTGAGTCACTGGTTTTACTTGCATTTGCAATACGCTGCGTATTAAATGTAAATGCGTGCTAAGTGCATGTTAGCCGTACATCTGATTCTTTTTAATGCAGTTTTATATCCCGTAAAACTTTCACACAAGGTATCGGAGTGCTTTAAATAAGCACCAGTTACGTTCCACAAGGACACATTTAATTATGGTTGGCACAGGGAGATTAAATAAATTCCCCAAAACAACAGTATTTTAAGCCAGCACTAAAACTCTAATCCGTTCTAAAGTTCCAAAATCAGCTGCTCTGAATGTTACACCACAATTGAGTGTGTTCCAGTCTTCTAGTTGCCTGCAACATCCTCAGCCCTACTTAACAGGCACAAATGTGTATTTTTATGAATGTTTCACTAGTATACAATTGGCTTCATCCCTACACTTTTAAGATGCTGCAAAGCTCACATCTCCAACCCTACTGGCTGTTCAGAAGTGGCAGTTTCTAATATGTAATTGCCTTATCTTGCCCAGTCTACACCATATTATCGGCACATCCAAAGTACTATTCCGCTTACAATTTGGCACAGGGAAATTAAATAATTTGCCCAAAAACAAGGCATGTTTAAAACAAACATTCAACGTGAATTTTTTCTGGTAGTATTTTTTCCATTCTGTGCAGTCAAACAGCAGCTCCACGGTACTGGCTTTCATGCAGGCAATTGGGAACATGAGAGCTCGGCATCTCAGTTAATCATAATCTCCCCTCAGTTTTCAATCTTGATCCCCTAACATCCAGCCGCATATTTCTCTGTCCCTTCTCCACCTTTCACGGGGGAGGCTGGCCCCATTTCCTTACATTATTCTTCTCATGGAATTCTGCACCCCACATGCCTGCTTATAACAAGCATTTGCAATGCAATAGGTCTCGCATTACTGAATGTTTAAGCTATTGGTGTTGCATTATTATTAGGATTGCCAAGAGCTCAAACTTTAATAAAACGAGACCTATTGCATTGCAAATGCTTGTTAATATATGTCACCCCACGGTGGAGCCTAGATAGCCAATAGGGTTGGATGCATTGTAATTAACAAGCATTTGCAATGCAATAGGTCTTGCATTTGCGAGAGTTTAAGCTATTGGCATTGTAAATGACAATGCCTTTCATTTAGGTTTTAAAAACCAACACGTAAATAAAAGGCATTGCCATTTACAATGCCAATAGCTCAAACTCTCACAATTGCGAGACCTATTGCATTGCAAATACTTGTTCTTCCCAGCATCAACTGAGCTGTGAGGTGCGAGCCCTGGCAGGGGGCCTGTCCGGCACCTACTCCTCCGACACCTGGAGATGCGGAGTGCGGGCACTGCAGGGGCTGCAGTGTGCATCTGTGCGGCCGGCTCACTTAGTGCCTTACATGTAACATGCCAAAGACAGCCGGGCTGCAGAGGAGACAGGCAGGGGGGGGCAAGAGAGGCAGGGAGACGGAGCATCGCCGAGAGACCGAGTGGGGGTGGGGGGGTAGGGGGGGGGTTAACAGCAAGAGAGAAGGGAGAGGAAAAGCAAGGGGAGACAGAGGGAGATGAAGGGAGAAGGTACAGAGAGATAGAGAGAGGATGGAGACAGAGAGCCGACGAGAGGGAGCGTGCAAGAGAGAGGGATGAATGAGACAGCGGGAGGGGGAAGATGGCAGAGAAAAAAAAGAGAGGGAGAACAGTCAGGATTAAAAGAGGCAGCAAGAGGGTAGAAAGAGGGGGTGACAAGTGGAGAGAGAATACAAAGTAGCTGCATTCTGATTTGGCGTTTAGGCTTTTGTCTGGGCGCTGGACTGCATGAAGATGGCGTCACCTGCAGGCGGCAGCAGCTCGGACCCGGGACCTGCCTGCAGGGGGGCCCTACTGTTGCTGCTTGTGCCTGGCGGCTGTAGTAAAGTGGTGGTAAGCCCCACCATGCCTTAAATACAGTATGAAGTATTTCGTAAGCGGGGAAGTTTAAAACCGAGCTGCGTGCGCACATGCGAGCCTTTGTTTACAAAAGTGCCCGGGGACACCCTGTGCGACAACGATGCCACCGCTCTTTGCGTTACTAAAGAGGTGACCAGATCTATGGCAAACTTTAAAGTACCCAGGCTAAACTTTTAACAAGGCCGGAAGGGTTGAGGGAGAGAAAAAACACAAGCGTGGCGGAGATGCCAACAGGGTCTCCAGAGAGGACTACGGTGGGAGTGGAAGCGGGGAGAAAGGAAGGAAGAGAACAAGAAACCTGGTAGGAAAGAAGGAGTGAGGAAGAAGGCAAAGACAGGCGGTGAAAGTCCGGAGGGAAAGAAGTAGGGAGAAACGAAAGTAAAGTAGGGACGGGAGGAAGGTGGGGAGGGAAGGGATAAGAAATAGAGTAGGTAGGAAGGAAAGAGTAGTGGAAAGGAGCAGCAGACTGAGAGGGGGCTGTGCCTAGCACACTCTCATGCAAGATACTCGAGACCTGGGGCTGGCATGAGTTAGTTGCTGGTATTTCAGTCTGTCGTCCCTGCCCCGCCCGCTCATCCCCGACCTTCAGAAGCCTTCAGGGGTGCTGCAACTCTCACTGCTTCTTACAAGGGGAAAGTGATCCTGTAATCAATGAGGGAGCCTACCCCTCATTATGCCCGGAGTGAAGGTATCACCGCAGTCGGCCCGATTCGGGGTTGAAAAACTGAAGTTCGGTAGCGTCACGCCTGTCGTGGGGCGGGACTTCCACCTTCGGCGGGAAGCCCGCGCCACGGAGTTGCTGGCCCAGATGAGCAGTGGTGATGCGGGGCTCCCATGCCTGAGGGAGAGCCCCGCGTGTGCCTGCAGAACTAAGAAGCGCTGGGTCAGAAGTGGCGGCTGAGGCCACGGATGCAAGTGCGGGCTCCCATGAGTGAGGGAAGCCCTGCGTGTGCCA